>NW_026068030.1:14132-18100 GCF_014885135.2 Alexandromys fortis | reverse complement strand
AAGTTCTAAATTACATCTTTTCTTGTGGTCACTGTGTCGGAGATTGGCACAATGGCCCGAACGAATCTAACAATTCACATAGTGGCCTTTTCTTATCTTCATCCCATACATTACAACACACATAAGGAATGCTTGAAATTGCTGTTAATATCAAACTCCACACATTATGGTTTTGTCTGCACATTTATTTGTATGGGGTTTAACGTATAAATTTGACACATTAATGATGAATAATATAATAACCATAGTATACCGAACTAAAACTTTATGTCTTCTTGTTGATAAAATTGTTACTTTAAAATAGTATTTCGGTACTACAATATTTGATCTGATAATGGAGGTGACCACTGAAAAGGAGGCAGGTAGTGTACACATTTTGGACCTTTGTGGGCACAGTGAACATCCCAACGAAGAAGGCACAGGATTTCTTCAGCTACTATTATTATTTATTAATTTTGGTTCTTTGAGTCAGGGTGTCTCTATATATAGCCGTGTCTATCCTGGACCTTGCTGTGTGGATCAGCTTGGCCTTGAATTTAGACAGATCCCGCATTTGTACCTTCTAAGTGATGCGTTTAAAGGCATGCAACACCATGCCTGGCTCTGTTGTCATGTATTATTGTGTGTTTGTATAGTGTGTGTGTGTGTGTGTGTGTGTGCCCCAGTACACATGTAGCCTTAGAACCTTTATATGGGTGTTTAGAATTAAACTTCGGTGGCCAGGCTTACATAGTCAGGAATCAAGCACCTTGATCCATCTCACCAGCCCTTATCACCCTATTCTTGAGGCAAACATTCGATGGTTTATTGTTTTGTTTCTATTTGCCAATGTTAGACCATGTTTACTGCAGGGAGGTAAAGCCATGGGAAGTGAACCCTTAGATAAGGGTAGCACTATTTTGGTCCAAATAGTGCACCTGTCATGGCCCATGGAAAATATGCACAATGACAGCTTCCAGAAGTTAGGCAAGATAGTACAACTCGAGAATTAATACCTGGTGTGTCAAGTACTTGGTTTGTCTGATCCTAAGGTCTCTGAATTCAAGCTGCAAAACTTTTTAACATTGAGGAAATATTGATGTAATTCTTGAGATAGTGTTAGTAGGACTAGGTGCCTCACTGCTGCAATGATTTTGGGGAATTTTAGTTTGCCAATAGATGCCAGTAAATTGGAATAGTATTTTCTTCAATTAAATGTATA
Source organism: Alexandromys fortis (assembly GCF_014885135.2). NCBI lineage: Eukaryota > Metazoa > Chordata > Mammalia > Rodentia > Cricetidae > Alexandromys > Alexandromys fortis. Next base: position 16,899 of record NW_026068030.1, on the reverse strand, counting down.
TATTTTAAATCTCATTTAGTTAAATTATTTGAGCAGTGTTTTTTTTTTTTTTTTTTTTTTTTGCGGGGAAGCACATAAAACATTTTCCTCTCATTTGTATTCACAAGGAAATCATCACAAGCTATCTCAGTACAAAGAGCCAATCTCTCTCTTGTCTGGAAATGCTAAGTTTAAATGGAATGTCTCCCTTGAGGCCATCGGTTAATGCTCTCAGTTCGAAGGTTTGTGCTATAACGATGTGGTGGGAATATGAAGAGGTAAAACCTGGGGACTTCAGGTCATGAGAGCAGCACAATCCTTAGCTGGGATCCTGGATTTTCTAAAAAGGGAAAGCTAATCTGAGTGTGAGTATTCATGTATTTCTTCTTCCTTACTACAAAAGGCTCCTGCTGCTCTGTCTTCTACATGTTGGACATCACCTCAGATGGTAAACCAATAAATAAATAAATAAATAAATAAATAAATAAATAAATTCGTCTTTCCATAAGTGGCTTTTGTTAGGTATTTTATCACAGTCATAGGAAACCTAACAAAGACAGAGGTCCTCATAGAAGAGTTTCTCCTTGCACGGTCCAGATACCATTTATTCAAGCTTTTTTCTTTCCTGGTAAGAAGCGAGCAGCCTCTCCCCATTCAACCTTAACCTAGTACACTGTCCATAATTAATACATTAATATCTCAATGCCTTTGCTGCAGTATTCTTACAATGACATGTTGGAGTCAGATTATATATAGTTTAAAAATTTCCCAATCAATATTATAGCCTAAGAATGTTAGTCTTCTTAAAAATTCTTCATACATACAATTTTTGATATGTGATGCACTATTTCCTGAATGAATCAATTTTATTGAAGCATCCTATTGCTGTTACATATTTAAATGCCAAAATTAAAAAATCCTAAACTAGGAATCCTATGGTTACCTAATTTTTGACAAAGGTGGAAAAACAAAACATGCAGTGGACAAACAATAGCCTATTCAATACATGATGCACACAGTCCGGTTATCCATCCACCTGCAGAAGGGCGAAACTGGGTGTGAATCTTTCACCTTGTACAAAAATCAATGGCTTTAACTTAAAACCTAGAACACTGAAGCATCTAGAGAAAATCATAGGGAACGCTGAAGATATTGGAGAAGGCAGGAACTTCCTGAATAGAATTCCAGCAGCTTAGCCCAAAGAGTCTACATATGGAACTACAGGAAAGTTAAGAATTTCTGTACAGCAAAAGAAATTATAGCAGAGGAAACAAACATCCCACAGAATGGGAGAAAATCTGTGCTTAAGACTGGAAGCTAAGAACCAGAATTTTACAAAGAATTCCCAAAACTAAACACCAATAAAACAAAACTGCCATTGAATGGGTTAATGAAACAGATGGCTCTCAAAAGAGGACATGCAAGTGGCAAATAAGTGTTTTTAAGTTTTCAATATCCCTAGTTCTCAGGAATACTTAAATTAAGAGTACTCTAAAATACTGAATGTAGCAATGTCATCAAGAAATTTGACAATTTTGGTAAAGATGTGGGGAAATAGAAACACTTTTTCTTGGCTGGAGGGAGTGAAGATTCATACACCTTTATGGAAATCATTTTGGTGATTCTTCAAATACTAAAAATAAAACTGTCATATGATCCAGATACACCACTTTTGGGTATATACTCAAAGGACTCCATATCCTACTGCAGAGACATTCACGTCCATATTTATTGATGCTATATTCAGCATGGATAGGAAATGGAGCCATCCTAAGTATTCATCAAGAAATGAACAAACCAAGAAAATGTGGTACATATACAATATGGAGTATTATTTAGCTATAAACAAAAATGAAATTATGAAATTTTCAGAAAATTATAGGATCTGGAACATACATTAAGCAAGATTATCCAAATTCAGAAGAAACTACAAGTTCTTCCTCATATATAGAGCATACAATGTAAATATGTGCGTAAATGGTTATTAGTGGATATCATGGTTTGAATGAAAAATGTTCCCCATGGGCTTACGTATTTGCACACCTGTTTTCAGTTGGTAGCATTGTTTGAGGAGATGTAGCCTTGCCTGTAGTATGAATAATAAAAACCCAGAGGCAGAAATTGGGGTTCAACCCCAAAACCAGAATATCAAGGTAGCCAAGCTACTAGAGAAGTTTTACCTCTACCAAGGTAAGCCGACTGCAGACTAAGCAGCCTAAGCCTCTCTCTCCTCTCATTTTGTTTTTCCTCTAGTGCTGGGTTTAAAGGCATATGACTCCCTAGTACTGGGATTAAAGGTGCAGGCCACCACTACCTGGATTTGTTTTGATCTTGTGTAGCCTTGAACTCACAGAGATCCATCCGCCTCTGTCTCTCAAAACCCGGGATTAAAGGTGTGTCTCACCATTGCTTGACTTCTAGTGCCTTTAGCTTTGTCTCTGGTCTTCAGGCAAGATAATTTATTAAAACACAGATGATATACCACTATATTTGGCAGCTGAAATTCATCACCACAGTTGAGCTTTGAGGGCTTATAACCTCACACCATTTTTTGCTTACACCTTGGCTTCCTGTGCGCTATTGAATGATCTCACAGTTTCCTGCTCTGGCTGCCTGCTGCTCCATCTCCCTTCCACTAGGAACTCTTCCTCTGCAGCCATAAACCAAAATAAGCTCTTTTTTTTTTTTTTTTTAGCAGTTGCTTATGGTCACTGTATTTATCAAACAGCAAAGTAGCTAATACAGTCTAAAACTGAGGAAGGAGAGGATCATATTAGGTGTTGGGGGG
>NW_026068030.1:8292-11247 GCF_014885135.2 Alexandromys fortis | reverse complement strand
TGAGCTTTGGATTAACTGGCACCCAGAAGATTAATCAACAGAATCTCAAACAGCCCCAAGCACACCTATTAGATGAAAAGGTGAGTAGAAAAGATAAGAACACACACAACACCACAAAGAGCAACATGACACCAATTAAAACCTAAAGACCCTATAACAGCAAGTCTTGAACAACCAAATATAGATGAAGCAGAAGAAAATCACCTACAAAATAACTACAGGAGAATGTTTGAATCTCTTAAAGAGGAAATCCCTTAATATAAGTGGACTCAACTCACCTATAAAAAGGCATAGACTAACAGGTTGGATACAAAAATAGAATCCATCTTTCTTCTGGATACAAGAAACACACCTCAACCTCAAAGACAGACATCATCTCAGAATAAAGGGTTGGGAAAAAATTTTTCCAATCAAATGGATCTAAGAAACAAGCGGGTGTAGCTATCCTAATATCTAACAAAACAGACTTCAAGCTAAAGTCAATCAAAAGACACAAAGAAGGTCATTTTATATTAGTCACAGGAAAAATCCTTCAAGAGGAAATTCCAATACTGACCATCTATGTCCCATATACAAGGGCACCTTCATATGTAAAAGAAACACTTCTAAAGCTTAAACCATATATTAAACCCCACACACTAATATTTGGAGACTTCAATACTCCACTCTCACGACTGGACAGGTCAATCAGACAAATAATTGAACAGAGAAATAAGGGAGCTAACAGATGTTATGACTGAAATAGATTTAAAAGACATCTATAAAATATTCCATCCAAACAAAAAAGAATATACCTTCTTCTCAGCACCTCATGGAACCTTCTCAAACACTGACCACATACTCAGTAGCAAAGAAAACCTCAACAAATATAAATAAATTGGAATAACCCAATGTATCTTGTCAGATCACCATGGTTTAAGTCAACAGCAATACTAATTCCAAAAACCCACAAAAACATTGATATTAAACATTGCTCGCTGAATCATCAATGAGTCAAGGAAGAAATAAAGGGAGAAATTAAAGACTTCCTAAAATTCAATGAAAATGACCACATAACATACCCAAATTTACAGGACACAATGAAAGCAGTGTTAAGAGGAAAGTTCATTGCACTAAATGCCTACATAAAGAAGCTGGAAACAATCCCATACTAGTGAATTAACAGAACATTTGAAAACTTTAGAACAAAAAGAAGCAAACTCACCTAAGAAAACCAGACAGCTGGAAATAATCAAAATGAGAGCTGAAATCAACAAAATAGAAACAAAGAAAACCATTACAAAGAATCAATGAAACAAAGAGTTGGTTCTTCGAGAAAATCAACAAAATAGACAAATGTTTGTCCAAAGTAACCAAAAGTCAGAGAGAGAATATCCAAATTAACAAAATCAGAAATGAAAAGGGGACATGACAACAGACACAGAGGAAATACAGAGAATCATCAGGCCATATTTCAAAGACCTGTACTCCAAAAAATTGGAAACGTAAAGAAAATGGACAACTTTTTGGATAAATATCACTTACCAAAATTAAATCAAGACCAGATAAGCAAATTAAACAGACCTATAACTGCTGAAGAAATAGAAACAGTCATCAAAAGTCTCTCAACCAAAAACAACTCAGGACCAATGGTTTCAGCTCATTCAAAGACATTCAGAGAAGGACTAATACCAATACTCCTCAAATTATTCCATACAATAGAAATAAAGGGAAATTGCCAAACTCTTTTTATGAGGCTACAATTACCCTGATACCCAAGCCATAGAAAGACACTACTAGAAAGAAAATTACAGACCAATCTCACTCATGAACATTGATGCAAAAATACTAAATAAAATACTGGCAAATTAAATCCAAGAACACATCAGAACCATCATCCACCATGATCAAGTCGGTTTCAACCCAGAGATGCAGGGATGGTCATACGAAAATCTGTCAACGTAATTCACCAAATAGACAAGCTGAAATATAAAAACCACATGATCATCTCATTAGGTGCCGAAAAAGCTTTGACATAATACAACATGCCTTTATGATAAAGGTCTTGGAGAGAGAAGGGATACAAGGAACATACCTAAACATAATAAAGGCAAAGTACAGCAAGCCAACAGTCAACATCAAACTAAATGGAGAGAAACTATCAGCAATTCCACTGAAATCAGGAACAAGACAAGGTTGTCCACTCTCTCCATATCCATCCATATAGTTCTTGAGGTCCTAGCTAGAGCAATAAGATATCAAAAGGAGATGAAGGGGATAAAAATTGGAAAAGAAGAAGTCAATCTCTCACTGTTTGATGATTATTTAATAGTTTACATAAGAAATCCCCAAAATTCTACCAAGGAACTTCTACGATTCATAAACACTTTCAGTAATGTAGCATGATACAAGATTAACTGACAAAAAATCTGTAGCCCTCCTGTACACAGATGATAAAAGGGCTGGGGAAGAAATAAAAAAAAAACAATAACCTTCACAATAGCCACAAATAGCATAAAATATCTCAGAGAAACTCTAACCAAAGAAGTGGAAGACCTGTATGACAAGAACTTTAAATCTTTGAAGAAAGAAATTGAAGAAGACACCAGAAAGTGGAAAGATCTCCCATGCTCTTCGGTAGAAAAAATTAACATAGTAAAATGGCAATATTACCAAAAGAAATCCACAGATTCAAAGCACTGTCCATCAAAATTACAGCAAAATTCTTCACAGACCTCGAAAGAAAGGTACTCAGCTTCAAATGGAAAAGCAAAAAACCCAGGATAGCCAAAACAATCCTGTACAATGTAAGTTCTTCTGGAGGCATCACAATCCCTGACTTCAAACTTCACTCAAAGCTATAGTACTGAAAATTGTCTGGTATTGGCATAAGAATAGACAGGTGAATCAATGGAACCGAATCAAAGACCCAATATTAATCTATACACTTTTGAACACCTGATTTTTGACAAAGAA
>NW_026068030.1:0-3327 GCF_014885135.2 Alexandromys fortis | reverse complement strand
TCTCTCACTGTTTGATGATTATTTAATAGTTTACATAAGAAATCCCCAAAATTCTACCAAGGAACTTCTACGATTCATAAACACTTTCAGTAATGTAGCATGATACAAGATTAACTGACAAAAAATCTGTAGCCCTCCTGTACACAGATGATAAAAGGGCTGGGGAAGAAATAAAAAAAAAACAATAACCTTCACAATAGCCACAAATAGCATAAAATATCTCAGAGAAACTCTAACCAAAGAAGTGGAAGACCTGTATGACAAGAACTTTAAATCTTTGAAGAAAGAAATTGAAGAAGACACCAGAAAGTGGAAAGATCTCCCATGCTCTTCGGTAGAAAAAATTAACATAGTAAAATGGCAATATTACCAAAAGAAATCCACAGATTCAAAGCACTGTCCATCAAAATTACAGCAAAATTCTTCACAGACCTCGAAAGAAAGGTACTCAGCTTCAAATGGAAAAGCAAAAAACCCAGGATAGCCAAAACAATCCTGTACAATGTAAGTTCTTCTGGAGGCATCACAATCCCTGACTTCAAACTTCACTCAAAGCTATAGTACTGAAAATTGTCTGGTATTGGCATAAGAATAGACAGGTGAATCAATGGAACCGAATCAAAGACCCAATATTAATCTATACACTTTTGAACACCTGATTTTTGACAAAGAAGCAAAAATTATCAAATGGAAAAATGAAAGCATATAAATATGTTATATATGTTAAAACAAATGGTGCTGGCATAACTGGATATCAACATGTAGAAGAATGAAAATAGACCCATATCTATCACCATGCACAAAACTCAAGTCCAAATAGATCAAAGACCTCAACATAAAGCCAGCTACACGGAACCTCATAGAAGTGAAAGTGGGAAGTACACTTGAACGCATTGGCACAGGAGACCACTTTCTAAATATAACCCCAGCAGCACAGATACTGAGAGAAACAATAAATAAATGGTATCTCCTGAAACTGAAAAGTTTCTGTAAAGCAAAGGATACGGTCAACAAGACAAAACAATGGCTTACATAATCGAAAATATCTTCACTAACTCCACATCAGACATAGGTCTAATCTCCAAAATATACAACGAACTCAAGAAAATAGTCATTAAAAGAACAAATAATCAAATAAAAAAATGGAGTACAGACCTAAACAGAGAACTCTCAACAGTGAAATCCCAAATGGCTGAAAGATACTCAAAGAAATGTTCAACATCCTTAGTCATTAGAGAAATGCAAATCAAAACAACTCTGAGATTCTTCTATCTTACACCTGTAAAAATGGCCAAGATCAAAAACCCTGATGACAACTTATGCAGGACAGGTTGTGGGGTAAAAAGAACACTTCTGCATTCCTGGTAGGAATGCAAGCTGGTACAACCCCTTTGGATGTCAGTGTGGCTATTTCTCAGAAAATTAGAAAACAACCTTCCTCAAGAACCAGCAATACCACTTTGGGGTATATATCCAAAGATGCTCAATCATGCCACAAAGACATGTTCTCAACTATGTTCAGAGGAGCACTGTTTGTCATAACCGGAACCTGGAAACAACCTAAATGCGCCTTAACTGAAAAATAGATAAGAAAATTATGGTACATTACATAATGAAGTACTACACAGCAGAAAAAAATAATGCAGAAAAATGGATGGAGCTAGAAAAGATCCTTTTGGGTGAGGTTACCTAGACACAGAAAGACAATTATCACATGTAGTCTCTCATAAGTGGCTTTAAACATAAAGCAAAGAAAACCAGCCTAGAAGTCACAATCCCAGATAATTTAGACAACAATGAGCACACTAAGAAAGACATACCTAGATCTAATCTACATGGGAAGGAGAAAATGACAAGATCTCCTGAGTAAATTTGGATCATGGGGACCGTGGCAGAGGGTTGCAGGTGAGGGGAGAGGCAGGGAGGGGAGCAGAGAAAAATGTAGAGCTCAATGATAATATAAATAAAAAACAAAAACAAAAAACAGAAAAGAAAAAAAGGGAGAGCAAGATGAAAGTGGCAGGTTCTGTAGGGAGAAAATAGGATATAAAATGAGAAAACCAGAGCGAGAAAGCGAGGAGAAGCTGGAAAAAGGCTTTGCTGATTTAAAGCTGTCCTTGGTTCCCATCAGGTGACCGAAGATGGGCCTAGCATTGGAACAGTCTTCACACATAAGTTAGTATGACATCAAAATGCAGACATTTCTGATTCCTGAACAGTATAGAATTAACACATGTGGGGATTTAGGTGAATAACTGGTCAGTTTGAAAGACAAATGCAAAAGCTGCGGTTACTTAAGATGTAACAATTGGGCAGAGGTCTGGCGGGTTCTCAGCATTTCAGGGAATTATGAATGCTTAAACAGCTTGAGGTAGGTTGTGGTGGCACACACCTTTAGTCTCACAATCAAAAGGCAGAGACAGGTCTATCTTTGAGCTCAAGGTAAACTTTTTTACAGAGGAATTTCCAGGACACCGAGAGCTACATAGAAAAACCTATTTAAAAACAACAACAGCAACAACAAGAAAGCAAAAAGAAGTAAAATAAAAAGATTAAACAATGTGTACAGGTCATGAGAGTAAGACCAGAGACCGCATAGTTCTAGTGCTGCTGGTGTGTGTAGCTGGACTCACAGTAAATAACTGAGCTCAGCTGGACAGTTTGTTGCTCCCCCCTCCCACACCCGTGTCCACTGTTACAGGTCCCATGGCCTTACTCCTCTCTCAGTGCCCCTGGCTGGTCAGAGAAAGCTAAATGCTAAGCTGATTCATTGCTAAGTCTACTGTGTTTAGTCTTCTGTCTACGATAGACATGTAGGCTTTTTGGGTAAGAGGAAGGGGAGACTGTCACCTGCATCTACTCCACAGTAGCCCCACTGTGCCCTGGGAGAGTTGGGTGCACTGAGAATCCAGGAAGAGTTCTAGCCCAGACGATGGCGTCGGGCAGCATATGATCATAGGTCATGATACAGAAACACTGGCCAGGTAGACACAGACCCAGAAATGTCTTGTTAGTGGCATCAGGTTTATTTTATGGGAATGCAGAACGTAAGGCTTTCCAAAAGGCACTTGTGAGGCACAGAGGTAAAGGCAGCCATAGCCAAGGCAGACTCCTGCCTCAGCCCACAGGGTCATCAACTTTGTCAAATGGAGAACTTGAAGTTCACTTCTTAAGGCAATCTTAAAGTCTGGCATATTGGGTTGTAGGCACAGGGCCCGTCCACTTCTCTCCTAGATAAAGAAAATCACAGAAGTGTACATATGGTTCTCAGACATGTTAGCAGCAGGAGCCAGTCCCAAAAAGCCCTAGGGCCTTGCAGGACCTGTT
>NW_026068029.1:4263226-4308422 GCF_014885135.2 Alexandromys fortis | reverse complement strand
GGCAGGCTAGTGGGAACAAAGGAGCTACCACCCTCCCTTTTGCCCTGCCGATTCGGATTCGGTCCTAGAGCCCGAACAGGCTGGGCTGGGAGATGTTAAGTGGTCAAAGAGGGAAGGGAGTCAAACATTCAACATTTTAATTAGTCTTGTGAGTTTGTGTTTGCTTATATTCATAGCTATCCTTGGCCTTGAAGCACATCTGCTAGGTTATTCAGTAACAATAATACAACCTAGCCCAAAGTTCCAGAACAGCAGAACAAAAATCAAACTGAATAACTAAAAGTATGTATTCATCTCCAGCGTCAAAGGTCATACAGCTACCTACTCCACCTTGCTCTTATTCTGTCTGTGGCCTTATACGTTATTTACCTACCACTTCAGTATCTGTTAAATTTTTGGTTTCTATGACATGATATGGTATCAACTCTCCACTAATATTTTTTTTTAATTTCTACCCTCAAACTTTTGTGATAGTACTTAAATTCGAAATCTCTATCTTTACCAACTTTCCTCTCTACATTTTCATTTCAGAGAATGCATCTATTCTCTTGGCTCTAATTACTAATGTCATACTATATGTTGAGGCTCAGTTTTAATACTTTGTGATCAAGGAATATTATCTTTTCTTCCACAGATGATTTCTTGTTTCTCTAAACTTCTATAATCTCACAGTTTACAATTTATAAGCTAGTCTCAATGCAAAATATATAAACTACATAACTGTAATAAAATAACACATTAGAGATGGAAAAAATGACAAGAATATTATTTATTTCTCTTTTCCTAAATAATACTGGAATGAGCTCCTACTCCAGGAAAGACTGTTTTTCCAAAGCTTAGAGACTATCATCCAATCCAAGAAGATTTTGTGTAAAAGAAATTGAACTCCATTTTTTCTGCACCCCATTATCTTACATATACCAATGGAACTATAATATGTAATCAATATACATAGCTTCAATTATATACAATCATTAAGATTCAATAACCATTTTCTTTTCAGTGTGATATATTTCTTTTATAACTCATGTACTTCATTGGCATATCAACTGCCTAGTATGATTCCTCAAGGGCAAGTTATTCCTGCAATCAACCATGTGGCTCACCTTTTCTTCCAAGCAAATTATGAACAGCTAATTTTGATACTTGTCAAAGAATTTGTCAGCTCACTTTTGATGCCATTGCTGATATTTTCACTATCAATACCAACTCCTGCTCATTTAGAAGACTGATAATCAATTATTTCTCACCTCCTCAAGACTCTACTTCAAAAGGATCAAGGGCCTCTAAGTAAGATCCATTATCTTAATCTGATAGAGGACAGAGCAGGGATCATTCTTTAACTAAATGGCGCTGGAAAAGACTTTTTGAACCTACAAATAGTAGAAACAGAAGAAAGAGATGAAACCCAAGTCAAAGGTACAAAATTATTTTTAAACAAAAACATTGAAGAAAATTTCTCCCATTCAAAAGGAAAAGGTCTCTATCAAGGTACAAGAGTATAAAGAACATCAGATAGAGTGGAATAGAAAAGAAATTCCACAGGACGCATAAGCAAACAAAATAAAAAGAAAGGAAATTAAATTGCACGAGAAAAATATCTAGAAGGAAAAGGAGAAATTTTCCTTCTGCATGGTGGCTGCACCTTAATCTACTGCTATTTCAGCCAGCAATTGCAACTCCACAGTTACCAGCCTGTTTCTCTGGCAGAAGCTTGGCCACTCAGCCTGCAGTCTGGAAAGAATTCTTTTCCCACAGGCACTGGCTCTGCCACTGCCAAAAAAAAGGTAACTTTAGCTAAATATATATTATTTTCTTTACAAATAAAACTCGAGACTCAATGGCTGGGGTGAAACCCTGCTAGCTCAAAGAGTCTGGGTAGCACCTATTTAACTTTCTCTCCTTAATGGTGTCTCCCCAAAAGCTCCTTCTTCTGCTCTTCCAAAACAGAAAAGGCTAGGACACTCAAAACCCCTCCCCATACTTCTGGTGTATCTCTTTATCACTTCCAGATGCCTTCTGATGTTCTATGGTTACTTTCTGTCACCTAGTTGCTAACTCAGTATCCCGACCCAAGAATAATTCTATTTAATTAATGCAAATGCCTTCTCAGGGTTCACAGTATGATCAAATATCCTCCAACATTCATCTAAAGGTAGGCATATTATAATAGCCTGCAGATTTTCTTTGAAGACTCTGAAAGACAGAGGGCCTAGACAGATATTCTACAAAATTCTGAGGGACCACAGATGCCAGCCCAGACTATATTATCTAGTAAAATTATTAACCATAATTGAAAAAAATAAGAAAAAATATTCCATGTTGAAATCACATTTAATCAAGTTCTATCTACAAGTCCATGGGTACAGAAGGCACTAAAAGGAAAACTTCAGTCTGAAGAGGTTAACCTCTCCCAAGAAGTAGGAATAAACAATCTGAGAACAGTAAATCAAATTAGGAGAAAAAAACCCCACATCATAATAACGAAGTAGCAAGAATGAATAAACACTGCTTCTTGATAACTTTCAGTACTAATAGTCTCAATTTTCCAATAGAAAGACTCAGAGTAACCACATGGACTAGAAAATAGAATCCGTATTTCTGCTGCAATGAAAAAATATACGTCACCAACAAGAAGAAATGTGGTAAAAGGATAGAAAAGTGTATTCTAAGCAAATGGACCCAAGGAGCAAACATGTGTAGCCAATTTAATATATGACAAAACAAATGTAAAGCCAAAGTGAACAAAAGAAATAGGTAAAGACACTACAAACTCATTAAGGGAAAAACGAAGCAGGGAGATATTGCAATTCTTAGAGTTACTGCATCAAAAAAAAAAAAAAAAAGAGCAGCCAAGTTAATAAAAGAAGCACTACTACAAATAAAATTACATATTGATCCTCACACACTAATAGGGGTGACTTTGTTACCCTACTCTTGCCAATAGGCAGGTCATCCATTCCAAAACTAAACTGAGAAATGGAGGAATTAAATAATATCATAAATCAAATGGATCAGCTGCAAAGATTATACTTTCTTCTCAGAAGCTCATGAATTTTCTCAAAAATTGACCACATAACTAGGCATAAAGCAAGCTCAAAAAGATATAAGAAAATTGTGATAACACCATGAAACCTAGAAGAACATTATGTATTAAAGTTGGATATTAATAACAGAGAATAGTTTAACTCATAGATGCTGTGGGAATTCCTTCAGCCAATAGCCTTTAAGATACCAGCCCAAATTGGGCATGTTCTCATGTACTATAAATGCAGATAAGAAAAAAAACATGCACAAGCCTCTTGGCTGCTGGATTCAATTCAAGTTCCCAGCGTATGCAGAGGACAGAAGATTGTTACTCTTTCTGTGAGTTTATCCCCAGATAAATTACCCTTTGTTATACTGTATTCTGGTCTATTGTGGAACTCTTTTGTACACCAACAAAATGGTACCCATACATTTGGGACTGATCTACCTGGCAAGCCACACGCTTCGAGTATCTGTGATTGTATGCCTGCTCAGGGTTAGGAGGAAAGTAGAAGAGAGCATGCCTGCCACTCAGCATCCCCCTCATGGGCAAGTAACTGGATTAGGTTTGGGCAAGTAACTGGATTAGGTTTGGGCAAGTAACTGGATTGGGTTTGGGTAAGTAACTGGATTGGGTTTGGGTAAGTAACTGGATTGGGTTTGCTAGGCATGCACAAGCAGGAAAGCATGGCACATTCCTGCTGTCACACACAGAGACTGTTCCAGGCTGTGCAGCATGCTGCATGGCAGATTTAACTTTTACTCAGACAAAAAAAAAAAGGGTTTATGTGCTACATGATGCTTCCCAGAGTCGAAATGGTGAGCACAGCTCCCACCTAGAGTCCCAGAGCTGGAGATACGTACCTCTGCCATATTAAAAGGCCAAAAGAAGTGGAGCCAGCACACAGAGCTGCTGTAACAACACTGCTTACCATTTTAAAATGCTCCTCTTTCAGAAACACAATAGGACAGATTCAGACATAAGAGACCTCTATAATGAGACATAGTGTGTTTAAAAATGGACATAGGCTTGGGAGAAAGAAGAAAAAGGGTATAGACAGTTATAAAAAGAAGTAAAGTCTTTAAAGAGATAGTAAAAGTAATATAAATGAGTACATAGAGACAGACTAAAGGAGTAAAGAAAAAGAAGCCACATAAAGATGGAATATATACATAGAGTCTGGATCATATATTGTGGATTGCGTTGGGGTGGGCTACTCAGTCTAGGGGTTTGTAACCCACCCTGCAATCAAGTTATTCCAGGGTCTCGGAGGGGCGCTACCTGGAAGGGAGTGAGCTAAGACAGAAGAAGGAGGCCAAGCAACTTTGTCAAGGCCTCTGTTTATTAGGGACGGGTTACAGTTTATATATGGTAAGGGATGAGGGGCAGGGTACGGGATCTCGCAGGCCGCGTGGTTCCGGTCACGTAGCTAGGTTACATTCAGACAGACAGGCCAGAAGTCACAAGTGGCCACACCTGGTTCCCTGGATAGCTGGAATGTGAGGCGGGTTCCGCTAAGATTAGCAGTTAATTGGGTGATGGGCAGGTTTTGTCAATAGAACATAACTATGGGTGTGAGGTTCTCTGCAGACTCCCTAGAGTGATGGTCTCTGTAATGATTGTTAGGGGGGAAATGGCTCCTGACAATATATAATATTGGGTTTTCTTTGAATGTTTTGAATGCAGAGAGATAATTGATTCTGGGGGCTGGTAAGTTAAAGCAATATAAAGGTATCTTGACTTCAAAATTTGAGCCTAAAGATATGTCACTTTGGAAAAGAGGTTATGCTTTTGTTCCCACAGGAAATGAGAGTCATTGGATTTCTTCCAGGCTAATGTGGTTTGCTGGAAACAAAACTCCCTGAAAGGTCTTCATGAACCCTAAACATACTTTGCCCAACAATCAGCAAGAAGTAGTCTCAAGAACTACACCCAAATTCTCAATTACTATGTATAAATGTTTATTTTCACTTAAAGGAGGAGGCTGATTATAAATTGTTAATGGTCACAATCAAGACCTTTCTTAAGAAAAAAAGGGGGATATGATATAGAGATTAATACTTTGCATTGGTATGGATCTTGGTCTATTGATACAAATTTAAAGTCAATTTTGTTATACTGTGTATATACATTTCAAGTCTTGTTTAAGGTATTGTGTTTGTGCAGCTTGTTAAAAATGTAATGTATAATTAAAAATTACAGATTAATAGATAGTCATTTTAATAGTCAAACTTGTAGTCATGTTAGTTAGGTTTTCTAGATGTAGAGAGATATATTTCAGATGGAGAAGTATTCTTCAACCCTTTCAAAGACCAAGAGAATACTGCATTTAAAAGGTTTTAAGAATTTGGACTTCTCTTGACAGAGAGACATGTCTGAGTCCGGCAGCACCAATTACTGCAAGAGGAAGATGGGCATTGAAGAGGTTTCTAATGGAGTTTGCTAGCCATTTGGGCAAGAAACTGCTCTTGTCTGGACTTCTTTATGGTATGCTGTATCACCCATGGAAAAGTGGCTGCTGAAATTATCAAAAGATAGGATAATCCATCAAGGTTCCTGCTTTACAGAAGAAACTTCCAGACATTCTGCAGGTCACTGAAGAAATCAACTAATGAACTTTGCCATTATAAGTCAGAACAAATCAAATTCCTTGCTTCATGGAAAAGTCTTCTGGATATTATGGACCTGTAAACTAAAGATAGAAGCACCAACATGACAGAAGAACTTTGAGTGACTGTTCAAGGCAGCAAGACATGTCTGTTAATTCCAAGACTTTAGAAGTTGCTTACAATGCACTTCCTATTTACTTAGGTAATATTATATCCTTCTCAGGTCTTTGAAGAGTTGAAGATAGATAGTTTTACTTTTTCTTTGTTATGATAAAAGATAAATTAGATATGAAATTTTAGACTCAGAAAGAAATATTGTAATTGCAGTTCTTGCTTAATAACTCTTTTGTTATATTTAATTTTGCTATGTTAAAGTTAAAAGTTTATTTTTATATAGACAGAACATGGGAGATGATATGGGTTGTCCTTCTGTATATGTATTGCTTTTATTTGTTAATTAATAAAGCTGTTTCAACCAGTGGCTTAGCAGAGTACAGGAAATCTGAAGAGAGTCAGGCAGGAAATCTNCACACACACACACACACATATATATATATATATATATATATATATATATATATATGAGAGAGAGAGAGAGAGAGAGAGAGAGAGAGAGAGAGAGAGAGAGAGAAAGTGGAGTCAAGGAGATGCCACGTATCTGCCAAAGGGGAAGGAAATGCCGGAACCCTAGGAACTTTACTGGTAGGCCACTGCATCATGGCAATACACAGATTGAAAGAAGTGTGATAAGATGTAAGAGCTAACTAGGAATATGCTACAGTCATTGGCCAAGTAGTGTTGGAATTAATATAGTTTCCATGTGATTATTCACATCTGGGCAGCTGGGAAACTAACTAATTTGTAGTTGAGTGAAAAGAAGGTCATGATTGAAATTGAAAAAGAAGCAAAAAAATTTTTAATTGAATGAAAATGAAAACATAACATACCAAAATCTATGTCACACAATGAAAGCAGTTCTCAGAGATTGGTTCATAGCACTGAATGCCTACATAATAAAAATTAGAGCAATTTCATATTAGCAACTTTGGGGTACAACTGGAAGATCTGCAAAAAAGAAGAAATAATACCCCTAAAGAGTAGATGGCAGGAAATAATAATATTTAGAGCTAAAATATGAAATAAAACCAAACCAAACAAAACAATACAAAATCCAATGAAATGATAAAATCAGTAAGATTGACATACACTTAGTGAAATTAACTAAAAAACAAAGAGAAACAATACAAATTAACAAAATGAGAGATATGAATGGGTACATTGCAACAGAGACTAAGAAAATTCAGAAATCAGAAAAATCAAAGATTTGTACTTCAACAAACTAGAAAAGATAAAAGAACTGGACTAGTTACTTGCTATATAAGATCTACTGAAGCTAAGTCAATAATTCATTTAAACAGATATATTTTACCCAGTAAAAGCAATAATTAAAAGTCTCACAACCAAATGAAGCCCAGGGCCACATGGATTTAGTACAGAAGTCTAATTCTTCAAGAAAGAACTAAATAACAACCCAAAATAGAAAGTAAACGAATATTTTCTAATTATTTTAAGTAGGTTGCAGTTACTCTGATATCTAACTCAAAGCAGCTCCATTATAATCAGGAACAAGACAAAGCTATCCATTCTCTCCATATCTATTCATTATAGTAATTGAAACTCCAGCGAGAGCAGAAGGAAACTGAAAGAGTTAAGGTGATATAAATCAGAAAGGAAGAAGTTAAAGTACATTTATTTGCACATGGTACAATTTTATTCATAAAAGAATGTAAAACTGCACCAGGAGAGTTCTACAGATAATAAACCTTTTCATCAAAATAGCCAGACATACAAATCAGTAGCCTTCCTATGTATAAGAGACAGTCCAGTTGAGAATGATCTTAGGCACAATGTACCTTTCACTATAGTTTCAAAATATATCTTGAGATAATTGTAACTAAACAAATTGCAGGTTTGTATAATAATAACATTAAGACATCGAATAATGTTGAAGAACATATCAGAAGACAGAAAGTGTTCTCATGCTCATGGATTGGTAAGATTAGTATTTTGATGATAGCCATCTTATTAAAAGCAATCTACAGATTCAGTGCAATCCCCATCAACAGTATAAAACAATTCTTCACAGAAATTAAAAAATAATAGCGCTCAGATTCATATAGAAACACAAAACTACAAAATAGCTAAAACAGGCTAGCAAAAGAAGTACTGGAAGTATCACCATCCCCAATCTCAAATTGTAGTACAGAACTATAGTGACTAAATATTCAGCCTAACAGTGGCATAAAAGCAGACATGTTGATCAATGGAATTGCTTGAATATCCAAACATAAGTTATCACACCTATGGAAACTTGACTTTTTTTACAAAAAAAAGTACTCACTGCAGAAAAGAAAGCATATTAGACAAATAGTGTAGATCTGATTGGATGACTAAAAATAATTAATATACATTATTCTGCCCCAAACCAACTCTAAATGGATCAAGAACTTTAATATAAGGGCAGAAATACTTTATCTGATTGAAGAGAAAGTTGGATATAGCCTTGAACTCATTGGCATAGGAAAGACTTTCTGTACAGTACTCTGTTAGCACAAGGCACTAAGACCAACAATTAATAAATGTTACCTCATAATATTGAAAAGCTTCTGTATGACAAAAAACAGTATCATTTAGGCAAAGTAGCATCCCACAGATTGGGAAAAGTTTTTTTCCAGCTACATATGTGATACAAGACTAATGTCTAAAATGTATAAAGAACTAAAACAAATGAATATCAAGAAAATAAATAGCCCAATTTTAAAAATGGTGAACATAACCAGAGAGTTCTCAAAAGATGAAACAAAAAAGCTTTGAAACAAAAAAATGCTCAACATTCGTAGCTGTCAGCATAATGCAAATTGAAACTACTTTGAGATTCCATCTTACACCTGTCAGAAATGACAACTTCAATAAAAGAATTAATAGCACAAGATAGCTAGGATAAAGGGAAAGAGGAATACATCCATAGCTGGTAGCAGCTCTGACTTTGAAATCAGAGTGGTTGTTCTCTGAAAAGCTTGGAATCTATCTACCTCAAGCATCAGCTATATCAGTCTTGAGCACATATTCTAAGGATTCTACATTCTATTGTAGAGATACATGCACATTCATTTTTGGTGCTACACTATTGATAATAGCCAGAAATTAGAAACAGCCTAGAATTGATCCATCAAGTGAACACTGGATGATGAAGATGTACATTTGCACAGTGGAATACTATTCATCTACTAAGGAAAGAAATTATAAAATTTGCTGGTAAATGGATGGAGATAGAAAAAAATCCCAAGTGAGGTAATCCAGACCCCAAAAGACAAATCTTGTATTTTTTCTCTTAAATATGGGTATTGGCCTTGAATATGTATCTTAAAATAAGAATAACCACAGAGGTTATGTACTTAGCAATGGACAAGAGAGGAGAAGATCTTTCAAAGAAAGTTAATTAAAATGGGAGGATTAAATAGGGAATGGATGGGAAATAGAGGTAATGGTGGAATATGAGGAAAGACAATACTAAAGACCATTTGAAAAAAGGAAACATACAGAAACCTATTATATAGAAGCNATATATATAAAATCTAAATGGAGTCATAAAATGTAGGCAAGGCAAAAACACAACCAAATATCTTATGCAGTCAAATAACATATTCAGTGCCAGGAATAAGTTTTATCTTGTGGAGTTGTTGGCTAAAGAGGAAATATGGAAACTCTCAAACATTGGAGGCTATTGTCAAGGCTGTCAGTCGCTCTCCACACCCTGATGATGCAAGGTCCTATTGCTGAAGATAACACTTACCCCTACTGACTAGGGTTCATGACCCTGGAGAATATTCTGCACCAGAGGTAAAGGGCAACCATCAACCTAGCAGTGACTTTCCTGGAGATATATGTGAGCAATAGGAATACAAATGTTTTGTAATTAGCTAATCACATTCTTATTTATTTTATGTACGACTCCATGAGATGGAGTCTATATACATCACTGCTGAAGGGGCCAAGAATCTGAGATTAGATAGATCATTGTCTTAGGGGCAAATCGAATGCTATTATTCTTCTAAAGGAACATAGCAATAAAATGACTCTTAATGATATGATGTTATAACTATATAGCAGTTATTTGCTCAACCCTCATTATAGAAGCTTCTTACAGTAGCTACCAATAAACATAACACAAACACAAACACATACAGCATAACAATGTGCAGAGTGAGAGATTTTGAATTACTCAGTCTTCACCAAAGCACTTCCTTCCCTCAAGGCTCAGGGAGCTGTGTGAAAGAGGAAGCAGAAAGAATGCTAGAGCCTGAAGAGATGAATGATTCCAAGGAAATAGTATCTTCTAGACACAACAGGATGAATACACATATGAATTCTCAGTAAGGGCAGCATCATGCACAAAACCTACAAATGTTCAAGCCAGACCGGGTACCAGCCCTGAAAGGACAAAGTTGACATCAGCAGAAGAATAACAAGAAGTTATTTGCATTTTATACTAGATGCCAAAGAACAAAGTCAATTTTCTCCAGTGGTGTCTCACTGGGTATACTAACTACTCTTCTGTACAGGCCCAATGCCAAGGAGTAAGTGGCCAACACAAAGCGAACACAATAGAATTTTTGTAGACTTTTTGTTTTATTTTGCTTTGTCATTTTCTTTGTCCTATTGGTATTTTGCTTATTTTTTTTTTTACTTCTGTTTTTCTGGATTTTGTATTTGTGTGTTTTTTCTTGATTTATTTATTTATTTTAGTTTAGCTTTTGTTTTTGTCTGTTTCAAGTAATTTTTAAATAAATGAACAGGCTGTATTTAGGAATAGATGTGCATATGCATATGCATATATATTCACAATAACAAGTAGTGGAAAAAGAGGCCATGGATTTAAAGAAGAGCAGGAAAGGGGTCTATCGGAGGCTTTTAGAGGGAAAAGTGGGAAGGGAGAAATGTAGCTATTCTATAATCTGAAACAGAAAGGAAAAAAATCAATATCGAACTTGAAATTTAAAGAGAGGCAGAGACAGAGAGATACACAAAATATAAAGTTGGGTGGTAGGAGATGGGAGGATCTGAGGTAGGGGCAAATGAATAAATAGTATGAAAAGCTTAAAAAAACAAGAATAAAAAATCCCTAGAAATCCTAGAGATCTACAAAAATCTTAATATGAAATAGTACTGAAAATACTGTAATCTTGATATCAAAATATGTTACAAGGTTATAATAATCAAAATATTGACCTAGAAACACAGATATAAGCCAATGAAACAGAATAACAGATCTCCCAAATTAAGACACAGTTAAAAAGCCAATTGACCTTTTAACAAAGTTAGTAAGAATAAAAATGTTGAGAAAAGGTAGTTTTTTTTTCAATAAATGGAGGTGGTGATATTGGATATGTGTGTGTGTGTGTGTGTGTGTGTGTGTGTGTGTGTGTGTGTGTGTAAGAATGAAAGTGCCTACTCTCTCCTTATATCTCTGTTCAGATTTCCTGCTTGGCTTTATTCTGCCCTGCCATAGACCTAAGTACTTTTATTCATCAACTGATAAAGCAACACATATAGAGAAGGATTTCCCTTTTTCTATCTAATTAAAAAAGAAGGGTTTAACTTTAACATAATAAAATTACATATACAAACAATTATTTAATAAGAATTATCTTTTTATTTATTTATTTATTAAAGATTTCTGTCTCTTCCCCACCGCCGCCTCCCCTTTCCCTCCCCTTCCCCCAATCAAGTCCCCCTCCCTCGTCAGCCCAAAAAGCAATCAGGGTTCCCTGCCCTGTGGGAAGTCCAAGGACCACCCACCTCCATCCAGGTCTAGTAAGGTGAGCATCCACGAAACTGCCTAGGCTCCCACGAAACCAATAGGTACAGTAGGATCAAAAACCCATTGCCATTGTTCTTGAGGTCTCAGTAGTCCTCATTGTCCACTATGTTCAGCGAGACCGGTTTTAACCCAGGCTTTTTCAGACCCAGACCTGCTGGCCTTGGTGAGTTCCCGATAGAACATCCCCATTGTCTCATTGTATGGGTGCACCCCTCTCGGTCCTGAGTTCCTTGCTTGTGCTCTCTCTCCTTCTGCTCCTGATTTGGACCTTGAGATTTCAGTCCGGTGCTCCATTGTGGGTCTCTGTCTCTGTCTCCTTTCATCGCCTGATGATGGTTAATATTTTCTTTGAAATATTTTTCAGTCTAAAGTTTCTTGTCTAATTTATCTTTTATCACAACTAAAAAACTCATCTGTCTTCAACTCTTCAAAGACCTGAGAAGGATATAATATTACCCAAGTAAACAGAAAATGCATTGCAAGCAACTTCCAAAACTTTAGAAGTGACAGAGACATCTTGTAGCCTGAACAGTCATCCAAAGTTCCTCTGTAATGCTGGGGCATTTATCTTCAGCCTACAGGCCCATAGTCTCTGGCAGACTTTTCCATCAAACAGGAAATCTGAAAGACTGTTTTGCCTTTATTGACAGTTGTCAGTCACTTTCTTTTGTGTCCTGCAGAATGTCTGGGTGTTACTTCTTTAAAGCAGGAACTCTGAAGGACCATCCCATCTTTTGTAATGTTCAGCAGTTACTTTTCTATGTGTACTACATGACAAGGTCATATAGCATACAATCAAGAAGTCCAGGCAAGAACAGTTTCTTGCCCAAATGACTAGCAAATTCCATAAGAAGCCTCTTCGGTCCCCATCATCCTCCTGAAATAATTGGTACTGTCAGGAGCAAACATGTCTCACTGTTGAGAAAATCTAAGTTTTTAAAACATTTTAAATTCCATATTCTGTAGGTCTTTGAAAGAGTTGAAGAATACTTCCCCATCTGAAATGTATCTCTGTACATCTAGAAAACCTACCTAACATGACAGCAAGTTTGGCTGTTATAAATGACTACCTATTAATCTGAAAATTTTAATTATACATTACATTTTAAATGAGCTGTCTAAACATAATATCTTAAACAAGAATGAAAATAGATATAACAAAATCGACCTTAAATTTGTATCAATAGACCAAACAAACATTTATAGACATTATTTGGAATTTGAGCATAGTTCTTGAGACTACTTTCTGCTAATTTCTGGGCAATATTCTTAGGGTTCATGGAGACCTTCTAGGGGGTCTTGTTCCATCAAACCACATTACCCTTGAAGGAATCCACAGACTCTCATTTCCTGTGGAAACAAAAGTATAATCTCTTTTACAAAGCAATATACACTTAGATTCAAATTTTTAAGTCAAGATCCCTTTGTGTTGTTCTAACTTAGCATCCCCCCAGAATCAAATATTTCTCTACAGTCAAAAAATTTAAAGAAAACACAATAATATGCATAATTGAGACTCTCTGTGTGTTTTCCATCTTTATATGGCTTATTTTTCTTTACTCATTTATATTACTCATTTATATTACTTTCACTCTTTAAAGACTTTGTTTTATTTTTAAAACCTATTTCTTTTTATAACTGTCTATACTCTTTTTCTTCTCTCTCCCAAGCCTACATATATTTATACAACACTGTGACCCATTCAAAGGCCTCTTTCATCCAAATCTGTCTTTATTGTGTATCTGTAATCCTTTTCTGACCAGGAGCACTTTTTTCTTAAGCGACAAAGTGGGTGTGGTTAAGTTCCACTCTCCAGCCCTGCCTGTTTGTTCTACCTAGTTCAACATGGCAGAGGCATGTTCACCACCTCTGTGGGCCATGTACACCACCCTAGCTCCAGGGACACAGTGGGAGGAGGATAAGTAAGGATTTAAAAGAGAAAAAATGAGATTTTATTCAAACACATTATATATGTGTATGAACTCACAATAAGGAAAATATTAAACATGCTTATAGTTTCAAAATAATATCTATAATTCTGACAATGAGATTTCTGAATATAGCTTGAAATTTATTTATTTGTTTATTTGTTTTTTGGGACAGGGTTTCTCTGTGTAACATCTCTGGCTGTAGTGGAACAAGCTCTTGTAGGCCAGGCTGGCCTCGAACTCATGGAGATCTGCTTGTCTCTGCCTCCTGAGTGCTTGGGTTAAAGGCATGAACTACTACAGCCCAGCTGAAATTTGTTTTCAATTATTTTTGTACTATGAACATACACCACTAGGGCTGTAGTGTCATAATACTCTATTTTAAAGTCAATTCATGTGTTTCTGTTGCCCACATTGTATGCAACACATTTCTTGAACATGTTTCTTGTTTTTAAGAACTTGCCTATTTTAAAATTTTAATTTAGAATCATTTATATAACAGTAAACTCAAAGATACAAAAGAAGTTAGTTAAGAAAATAGTCTACCCAATTCTTTTCCAGGCTCTACTCGCCTGCCCCTTTGATGTGTAATAATTTTATTAGGATTTATATTTCTATTTTATCTATTAAAATTAAAGTAAAAGCATAGTACACTTGTATAAATAAAGTATGCTAGATAGACAGTTTTATTATCTGAATTTAATAGTATATCCTGGAGTTATTCTTCCAGAGAAGATAAAGGTATGTTTATCCATTCATATTTGTATAGTATATTTTGGGTGAATAATTAATAATACTATTAACAATAACACAACAACAAAAACAACAACAACAATAATAGAGAAATTATTGCCAAGGTGTGAAGACTTTAGGGAAGTCTAAATTGGAGCTTAGTTTTGAAGGAATCGGGTGTGTACAGGAGTGCTACCAGGTGTGGACTGAAATGGTTGAATCAGTAATCAAGGAGTAAAACTTAACCAGAAGTGTACAGGCCACCTGTACAGTATCTCCTGGCTAACACACTATAGTTCACGAGTCGGGCAAGGAGCTGGAGATTGAAACACACACACACACGCACACACACACACACACACACACACACACACACACACACACACACGTCAACCTTGACGCAAGAATGCCCCCTTATATTGTGTTCCAGGGCAGCTAATATAGGGCTCTCCTTGACTAATGACCACACCGTAGCTCTCAGGATTGGATTTTTCAGCTGCAAGCCTACCAGAAACCACTCCCCTGACATCAGGATCTCATCAGGGTCTCATGCTCAGAGAAGCTGAAAACATAGAAAAACAAGTTGTTTACTCCAGCAGGCAAGGGGTTACAGAAAATTCAGGGTCTGAACAGAAGAATAAAAAAACCTAGAAAGAAGATCCAGAAAATGCATGGTGAAATCACATAAGATATTAGGGGAAGTGACAGGGCTAGAATGCAGCAGAGGTCTACAGATGCCATGCTGTGGCCCTACTGTGTGCATCAGTGAGACTACTTGAAGACATAAAACTATGCCCAAATAAAGACAAATGTGCTATGCTTTAATAAATAAAGCATAAATATAAACCTTACTCATACATATTTGATTTTATACTCAGATCTATTTTTGCCTTAGAAAAGGCCCATTACCTAATAAAAAGCATAAGGAGGCGTCCTTCTTTTCCTTTAAAGGTTGAGAAGTGTTCTGGCCCCACATTAGGGTTTTTAATTCTTTTGGAAGTGATTGTTCTGAATTTCACGGTTTAAATATTTTTGTATATGAACAAGTAAATTGTTCTTAGTAACATTTACTCGAGATTATCTATTATCATTGTAAGTAAGATAACTCACCATAAACAAAAGTTATAATCAATTGACCTTACCCATTAGCTCTGCAGTCAACCAAAATGCACATCAAATATACTCAGGAAGTCATGTGCATTGTTTTGAACATAGCAATGGTTTTCCTTCTCAGTCTTTAAACAATAGAGTATAACAATTATTATTCACATTGTTTTACACCTCCTTATGTGAAAGGAATAATTTCTGCAGTACGGAGGGGCTTGGTTCTGTCTCTATCTAATGTACCAGGCTTCTGTTGAATCCCCATGAGAAGCTTTACTTTTTTGGAGGAGTGATTCAGGGACAGGACAAGGGAAAGGAGGGAGAACTTTGTTTGAAATGTAAAATATGATTTAAAAAGTGATTTCAATTATGTAGGGATATATACTACATGCAAATGTTGTACTACTTGATAGAACACATTTCAGCAGCCATACATTCTGATGATATCAAGTTGGCTTATTTTTTTTTCTTTTATTTTCAAGACACAGTCTCACTTTGTAGGTCTGGTTGCCCTGGAACTTGCTATGTTGATCAGGGTGGGTCCAAACTCAGAATATCACCTGCCTCTGCCTCCCAAGGGCTGGGATTAAAGCCAGCCCAAGTGTGTGTGTGTGTGTGTGTGTGTGTGTGTGTGTGTGTGTATCCACATTTTTGTAGTTTCTTTATCAATCACTAGCAGAGTGTTTCTCATATTTTATATAAACAAGTAAAAATTGCACATATAGATGTGTAAGGCGATCTAAAGCTTTGGCATATATATGGCCATTTTAGCACATTCTACCACCACCAAATTCTCCACAACAAGCATTGATACACAGAATGGAAAACTCTCCTGTTCCAAGATTAAAAAATACCTGAAGGTACCTTAGGCAGGCAAAGTGATACAAATGTAAAACATCTTTACATAATTTAACAAATGCAGTATAAACAAAAGTAACACACCTTTACATAGTTAAAGTAACATTCTGCAGCATAAATAAACGTAACACATCTTTCCCTAGTTAAAATAATTTTCTACAACAAATTGGGGTACACAAATAAATATTATTTGAGTACACAATTTAGAATATTATTCATGTTGTACCCTTTTTCTGATTTTGCTATTCAGTAGCCTGCTGTTAATCTAACTTGCCTTTCCTGGCAAAGTTTACTATTTGAGAGGTACATTTAGTGTATGCTGAATGTTCTTTACAATGTGCCTCTGCATGAGTGGTTTTATAACTTATCACACTTTGAATTCATTATGCTTTCTGTTTCCGTTTGTTCATATTTTCTGTTTATCTTGGTTAGCTGACATCCTAGTGAGAGTATCAGAAGGAATGAAAAGAGAATTTGTAAGAAATGAAAATTGGTGATTGAGTTGTGATTTATTCATTTTTATTGCTGAATAGCATTTTATTTTATGAATTTATTGTTATATTTTATGCTACAAATCACAAATTTTACTTCTTCAAGTTTTGATACTGTTTACAAAAATCTTTGAGGCTCAGAAAGACAAATACTGTATGTACTCACTCATAAGTAGATATTAGACATAAAGCAAAGGATAACCAGACAACATTCACAGTTCCAGAGAAGTTAGGTAACAAGGAGGACCCTAAGAGTGACACATGGATTACCATGGGAAAGGGAATTAGATGAGATCTCCTGGGTAAATTGAAGGCAAGGGAGGGCAGGAAAGGGGAGGGGATGGGGGGATGAGAACATGAAGAAACAGGATGGTTGAGGGGAGAAGGACAGAGAGGGAGAGCAATGATGGATATCTTCAAAGAGAGAGCCACTATGGGTTAGGGAGAAACCTGATGCTAGGGAAATTTCCAGGAACCCACAAGGATGACCCCAGCTAAGACTCCTAGCAATAACAGAGAGGGTGCCTACACTGGCCTTCCCCTGTAATCAGATTGGTGAATACCCCAACTATCATCATAGAGCCTTCATCCAGTAACTGATGAAACCAGATGCAGAGATACACAACCAAGCACCAGGTTGAGTTCTGGAAATCCAATCAAAGAGAGGAAGGAGGGAATATATGAGCAAGGGAGGTAAAGATCATGATAGAGAAATCTACAGAGACAGCTGAACCAAGCTTGTGGAAACCCATGAGCTCTCGACCAACAACTATGGAACCACCATGAGACCGAACTAGGTCTTCCATATGTGGAAGACAGTTGTGAAGCTTGGACTATCTGAGAGGCCCCTGGCAGTAGGACCAGGCTCTATCTTGGGTACATGAGCTAGGTTGTTGGAGCCCATTCTCTATGTCTTAATGACTTGCTGAGCCTTAATGCAGGAGGAAGGGGCTCAGTCCTGCTTCAACAGAATGTGCCAGACTTTGTTGACTCCCCATGGGAACCCTTACCCATTGGGTCAGGAAACAAGGAATTTGAGGTAAATTGGTATTATCTCATATTTTCATATTTTTTCCAAAATATTATATTTCTTAATTTTTTTCATTTTGACAAATACTTAAAATATTTTGCAAAGATAATAATAAAATATTTATAACATTATTGCATCTCAAAAAGTTAAGGCTCGTATGAGATTTTCCTTTATATCAGGACACTAAATTTTGAATTTAATAATCGTGGAAATGCTGGAATATTGATTACCTAGGTTAGATAAAAGTAGATCCAGACCCATGGGAACCAATAAGTCTAAACTGTTGAAAACATGCATTCAGAAGGATGGGTAAGATCAAACAAACAACAAGATATTTTAAAAGTGTCAAAACACTGTGATGATAAAAATGTACAGATGGAATCTTTGAGGATAAGATAGAAGTAAATTATTTTGCCCAAGGCTGATTTCAGACTGACAGTCAGAACTTCCCTTGCCTAAGGCAAATAGGTAATTAACACTGACCAGAGATGCTTGGGCAACCACCTGTGGTTGAAAGGAAATAGGGTAGACCTAAGGAAAACAAGACCCACTAAAGACTTATTAGCTACAAAATATATTATGTATCTTGATGCATCTAATTACTTTGTGGAGTATGGACCTTATAACATTTCACAGTCTGTCTGATTGTGCAAAGGTAACATTCTTGTTTGTCTGAATGTGCACCTGGCATGCAACAATGTGATAACACTTACAAGACCACACTGTCTTACTTTCTTTCCATTGACATTCTGGTGGGATTCCAAAAAATGGTGCAGAGTTTTCTTTTGTCTGGAAATTGTTCTCCTTGGGCAAATCAAATTCAAGGGTAGAGTTACAAAGAGCCAGTGGTTGTTGCCGCTTTATTGATTTCAGATGAATAAGATGCCTAACTAAGAAATTGATGAGACCATGACAATACAAAAATGGTTGGTCTTGCCTTTCTTTACTTGATTCAATATTTTTTTGATACTAAATAGATTTTAGACTTGGTGCAAGGCATTTGGGACACGGTGATCAATATGGAAAAATTGGTACATTAGGTGCTGTGAACATGTAGCATATTGGTCTCTTACACTCTAGCCAGTTACAATATCTTAAAAACATGTTTAACATATATCAGCTCAAAGCTAGAGCATCCATGACCAGGACACTCTTACATAGCTGATGTAGTTGCCATTCCATTTTCATTGTTTCTGAGAATCTCTGGATAATATACAACCTTGGGAAAAGATAGTATCTGTGGACTTACTGCTTTCCAGCTACACTCGTGAATGAAGGGAGGAAGAGGGGAGAGAGAAGAGTTGTATAAACTGAGGCTCATATGCGTGTTATAAAATTACAGCCTATTAAATTTCTCTCACTCAGTCATCATATATTTAGTGAGGCCCCACTCAAAAGATGGTTTTTGTGATGGAGTTCATGTTCAAGTTAGGAGGAGGCAGACAACAGAAAGAAACACAGGCAAAATCATAGCTTGTTGAACTGACAAACTTTCAGGACAAAAATAAAGCAGTCGAGAGTGATATGTGGTGTTGAGCTCTGGGAACTGTTAAAATATGGAATCATGAAAAATATGAATGAGATGATATTTGATTAAAGGATGGAAGGGATGAGGCAGTG
Organism: Alexandromys fortis; assembly: GCF_014885135.2. NCBI lineage: Eukaryota > Metazoa > Chordata > Mammalia > Rodentia > Cricetidae > Alexandromys > Alexandromys fortis. The sequence continues at coordinate 4,289,141 of NW_026068029.1, read as the reverse complement.
TGTGTATTCATGTAAACAGCTGGGAGTAAAACATTCTGGGTACTTAGATGAAAAAAGTGCATAGACTCAAAGGCAAAAGTACACATTGTCATTTAAAACTCTCTTGAGATGGGTGCGACTACACTAAGATGAGAAGGTAAGAGAAAGGGATAGTGGAGTCAGTGCAGACATGAGAAGCTAGATAAGAAGGGCCTTTAGGTAATTTTTAGAACCCTTACTCTGACAAAAGTGACAAGTCATTGCACGGACTTTTGAAGTGCCATGATACTGCTTAGGTTTTAAAAGAGTAGAAAGGAAATGAACCATGTGAGGCAAATGGCTATTCTCTAGCCTGTTATCTCAAGTTCTCATAACTTTCCCCCAAATATTATTTTGTTCTATTATATCCAAATGTCTGATGCAAGCAAACACATTGTAAGCGAACTCCTTAAAAACAACAATATCCAAAATGAAAACTAAAACAATCTATTGCTAGAACAGTGCCTTATGGAATAACAAGCCAACTGTAAAATGCTGACACCACATACAAAGGTTGAGTTTCAGCTAATTCTATTCTGCATTCCAGTGAGATATAAAAATTAATGATAAATGGGTACACAAAATGACTGGAATTTGGCCCCACTGCTAGCCTTTCCCAAGAAACCCCATCTTCTTTTACCTAGGATTGCTAGTATTTTCAGAACGTAATTAGGCACAACTTCAATTGAGTGTGACAACTGACAAGAGAATTAAATTAATGCAAATTAAAACTTTAACAATAACATTATATGGAGCTTAAAATATTTACACTTTTGACACCAGATTTCAAGCACTTGTTAGAAACCTCTGGGAAAAAGGATCTTTGCTAAACCACCAGTCAAGTAAATTCACTGCTTCTATAAGAAAAATAATACAATTCTTAGTACCAGTTATAGACACTGTTTGTGAGCTACAGATGCAACTTCAAATATCCTTAATGAAAGTATTCAATAATAAGTATAATTCATTATTAGGAAAGACCCCTAATCTAAAATGCTTCAGGGAAGGAGAATGGAGAAAGCAAGGTTAGGCAACGACTATGCATATTCTGTCCTAGGTAATTTTTGGACAGAGGATAGAATATCATGTGTCTCAAACAGGAGCTTCAACACCTCAGTTTCTATCCTAGATACTCTCAATGATTTTTCTCCACAGTAACACTTCATGACACACACACACACACACACACACACACACACACACAAATCTATAGAGATGTAAACAGAAGTTCTGTCCCTGATTCTGATTTCTTCTAATTCTGATTAATTTTATTTTAGCATATTTGTGCCATTTTCTTCTTTGAAAAAGTACATCGTTGCCGGGCGGTGGTGGCGCACGCCTTTAATCCCAGCACTTGGGAGGCAGAGGCAGGCGGATCTCTGTGAGTTCGAGACCAGCCTGGTCTACAAGAGCTAGTGCCAGGACAGGCTCCAAAACCACAGAGAAACCCTGTCTTGAAAAAAACCAAAAAAAAAGTACAACATTATTTATATTGTTGTTTACTTTGAAACAACAATCAGTCTAAGTTACCAAGTCATAAGTGTTCTTAAACCTCTTCTTGTACAATTTCCACTGCCTTTTTCAGATATAAAATTTAGATTGCTGGGCTTGGAATATGGGTTATTTGGTAAAGTGTTTGTTTGCCACCCAAGTAAGGGGACCTGCCTTTAATTTTATGACCTTGGAGGAAAATAATAAAAAGTTGGGCAAGGTGGCATGTGCTTGCAATTCCAGCGTTGGGGCTGACTAGCCAGGCAGCCTAGCCTAATCACTGAGTTAGCGAGAGACCCTGTTTCCAAAAGAAAGATGAGCAGCTCTTGAAAAACAAAATTGACACAAATACACAGATCTGAACATGTGAACCCATACATACACATGTACCTCCCACATGCATGTAACCATTCAAGCAAAAATAAAACTTAAAATGCTGAGCAATATTTTCAAAGTTCTTTATCCTTTCTGTAAGTGCCTCTACTATATATCCAGCATGCTCCTACATGCAACCTCTGAGCTAGTCATACGAACACAACAATCCAACAGATAGGTTGTTTTCCTTAGTTCTCAATATGGTTTCACACGCTCTTTACTGTGTCCGGTGATTTTCTACCACATTTTCCTCTACATGTTTGTAAAACTGAAAGACTTTTCATTCTGAACTTATTGTTTTGTTACATAAGATCATATAGTACATACCATATATATTATAAATTTAATTTTATATTACCTTTGTATTCCTCAAGAAACACATGGGTGCATAATTTAATTTATTAACAGACTAAATGTTTTACAATTTTTTTTTATTCTTTGAGAATTTTATTCATGAATACGATGATTATTCTGCACTGAAACAACAGGAAAGGTATCCTGAGGGCAAGGCCCCAAACTCTGAAGACTCCATCTTGTTAAAGTACAAATTAATTTGAAAAGAAAGCCTACAATGATAATGTCACTGAACTGACTCTCTGATAAAAACTGCTACCCAGGAAAAATGGTTCTTTGGGCTACACAAAGGACAATAAAACTGTTGCACACAGTGGTAAGGCTCTATACTGAACTGTCCTCAGAACATTGTAGTGTTATCCATGGGCATGATAGTAATGGATAATTCAAAATGGATGGGATAGTCTTGTACTAGACTTCAAGAGTGGAACAGAGTGTTTGGAGTTTCTATTGTGAGAGACAAGTGCCTAACGTTGTGAAGAAGAAGCCTAAATTGCAACCAATGTTTTAGACTGTGAGAGATTTCAAAACTAAGGGACATGCTGTGGAAAGCCACAAAGGTATAGCGAGTGGCTGTCCCAAGGGAGAGGATGTTTTGTGCTGCAGGTGGCAGAGCTACAAGATGGAACTAACCAAGCTCTTTGGAGCACAGATTCCAACAGAAGCCCTAGATGTTAAATATGGTGCTAAAAGATGGCTTGCTTGCCCTAATGTTTTTCAGTCTTCCTTTCGGTTCACTCTTCCTATGATGCCGGTATTTTCTTTGGGACTAGAAATATTTATCTGGTGATATTGTATATTCAAAGTAGATAATTTGGTTTTGATTTTACAGAGCCTCTTGATTAAAAGAGTGCCCAAGTCCAGATGAATCTTGGACTCTCAACTTTAAAATGTTGAGATTATTAAAATTAGTAGGAACTTTTGAAGTTGAACCAATGTAGTTTGCAATATGCCCAAGAGTCTCTAGGAGCAAGGAGTGGATTCACAGATTAAGTGATTTTTTTTTCCTGCCAAGTTTAGCAAGGGTGCATGTAATGATAAGATTTAGGTTGCCAATTTGATGGGATTTGGAAATGCCATTGCAAAATTTTTTCTATGAGGGATTATCTCGGTGATCCCAATTATTGTAAATGTAGGCAATCCCATTACATGAGCTGGCATCTCAGATGGAAAAAAAGTAAGCTGAGCACAAGGATTCATTGCTCTCTACTTTGTGACTATGGACACATTGTGACTTGTTGTCTCCAGCTCTTGCCTTCATACCTACTGTGCCATAAGAGAGACTACATTACCTAGAACTGTAAATCAAAATAAACAGTTCTTCTTTAATGTAGGAAGTTAAGGCCTACCAGGCCAAAAGGAGCCAACCTGAAGTCTGCCTGGAGCTGTCAAAGGTCCTGTCTGTGCTGAATCAATAAGGAGCAACCAAGCAGTGTTCCCTGAGTGCCCAACAACAGGCATCGTCAGAGGTCCTGATCGTGACTAGCCAATGAGGGATGAGCATGCAATGTTAACTGTCAACAGATCAGAATATCTGGGTGCTGAGAGGGTATATAAGTGTCCTCCCTCCCCCCCCCGCCGCGCCCATTGTCAAATAAGCGAGTCTGCTGTATGCCCTCTACCTGACTCCCGGCTTTTGTGTTCATTGACATCGCGCCTTTTCACTCCCCTCTTCAGGAAGACATTAGGACTCAGCAACATTTAAGTTGCTGTTTTTTTTTTTTTTTTGGGTGGTTGGGGGGGATTTTTCCATCGCAGAAAAACAAGTAAGTAACACAGATATCTGTACAACATACTTATTGGATCTGGAACTATTCGAATACTTCATTAATTAATTTAATGACTTTTTATGAATGAAATATCTGAAATAAAAATATAATGCCAAGACAAAACTTGAATTTTGTTGATGCACAAGGGAGAAAGACAAAGGCATCTGACCTCTGCAGAAGCAGGATACACAATCATAATTCAAAGTGGCTTTTGGAGATCATGATTTTCCCAATCACCTTCTGATCCTCTGTGTAATCAAGAATCCCCTCTACATTGTTATTCATGAGGATTTAGAATTCTCTTCCTCTAAAACAGAACAGTAAAATGAGGAAGAAATACTAAAAGCTGAAATGTGACACAAAAGGCAATGTTTCTCTTTGCTTACAGTTTCAGGACAGTGGTAACACCCTGGAAGATTGTCGGTCTGCTAAAATTAGAATCAGCGTTGTAATTTTGACTATATTTTAGAATTTTAAAAATTATGACTAGGCTTATTCTAAAGAATAAAATGTAGGTTTAAGTTGGAGGCAGCAAACCATTAATAGCGGCGCTAGTTGATTGACAATGCTCTATATTTCTACTTCCAAGTACCTAATTGACACTTCTGTGAAGAATTCTCAAAGAAATTGCAAATTTGATAATGTACCCCCAAAATTCCTTAGTCCAAGACAATGATATTTCCAGTCTCAAACCAAAATAGTATCACTTCTTATCCACTGCACTAGTCAGCCATTACAATCTGTCAGTTTTACAAGGAAAATAACTTTTAAATCTGCTGTCTTCATCCTGATTTACCAAGACCATAGTATCAGTATACTTTTTTTCTCTGTCTTTATTTCAGAAAGCTCTTCCTTTTGTATGCATACATTTGGATTCCAAGACACAAGTTTGGATTCCAAGAACCTATGTAAAAGTTCCCCCTTTGTGCTAGGTTATCCTCTGGCTTGGGCTTGTGAAAATCCTGTGCATGCTGTCAAAATCACTGTGAATTTATATGTGCATCTGACCTGTTATGTCCAGAAAACATTGTTTTCTTTTAGTCATCCACTACCTCTGGCTCATATCATCTTTCCGTTCCCTTTCAAAGATGATTTCTGAGTCTTGGCCTAAGAAATAGACATCAAATGTAGTGCTGATGACTCCATACCCTCTTATTCCCTGCTCCAATACCAGATGTGATTCTTTGTATTAATTGCCATCTACTGCAGGATGAAGCTTATTTAATGAAGGTTAAGAGATGGGCTATTCTACCAGTACCACAAAACGTCATTAGGAATCGTTTTAATATTATCTCCATTTACTAGAATAATCGTAGTAGAATCTACACTATGTCCTGACACTTGTCCCTATTGATGGTGCCAGGTATGGGTTATGTCTCATGGAGTGGTCCTTGACTCCTACCTACTATGGGTCACTTCTATAATATTCATGCCACTATTGCACCAGTAGGTATCTTTCCAGGACAATCATGACTATAACTTAAAGAATTTGTAGCTGAGTAAGATTGATGATTATGTTTCTCTTCTGGTAGCATAAATAGAACCTATCACCACTGAAAAGTAGCCAATAAGAATGACACTTCCTCTCTAGAACCATGTTTTTTGAGTTAAGTATGTGGTGTCTCCAGCAATACAAAGTTTTGAGTTCTCCATGTTTTTTAAGTTAAGTATGTGGTGTCTCCAGCAATACAAAGTTCTAGATGAGAATAGATAGCATTTCTAATTACTTGTAATGTTTGAGAGCCTATGGGACATTATTGACCAACAAGTCCAAAAAGAGTTTGGATTTTAGTTTGCTGGTGACTACTAGGGCCATCATAATCCAATTATAAAGTAACTCCATTTTATTTGAAGTCCTTTACATATGTGTATGCATATGTATATATTTTAGGAAGCTTCTTCAGTCCTAGATTTCCATGTGGCTTCTTTGAAAGGTCAATAGTTTTCTTTATCATTTTTCATATTTCCTGTGGCACCCTGCTTTCCCATCCCCACTCCACTTAATCTTTCCTATTCCTCTTTCCTCTATATGACAACATTCTATTTCTGCTACTTTGAAAGAGCCCCCTCTTATATGGCTCCTTACTAATTTTTGAACCTATGGGAATTCCAAACAAAAAACACATGTGTAATGGTTCAAAGGTAGGCATCCACATATGAGAGAAAATATCCAATGTGTGTCTTCCTGGGTCTGTATTACTTCACTTAGAATAATGTTTTTTTTATATCCATTCATTAACATTTCTTTATTCTTAACAGCTGAATGTGTCCATTTTCAGTACCCATTATTCAATAGATTGATATTTTGGTTATCCTGGCTACTATGAATAGAGCAGCAATAGACTTGGGTGAGCAAGTATCTCTGTAGTAAGATGTAGAATTCTTCAGGTTTATACCTAACAGTCATATAGCTGTCATATATGATAAATTGAGTGTGAAGATTCCACAAATACTCTTTTTTTTTGGTTAAATATAAGATGAGATAAGATACAGAGAAGCATATAGAAAGATAACCAGTATCATTAATCACTGTGGCAATGCAAAACACAACTACTATCCTATAACATTTAAATCCAGATTCGAATGGCTTGAACATGACAAAACAAAAAGTGACAATGCAGATAACTAGAATTGTCTAGACTTAGAGAAACTAGAATTTTCATCCTCAATTAAACTCAATTTCATTAATTTTGAGTTACTGTTAATACATTAGTGACACACTAAGAAAGGAAATAAAAACATCCCCTCCCCTTGGAGTCCTTTAACCAAGGTCAAGTCCAGATTGAAATGGTCTACTCCATGCTCAGTATGTCTTCCATACTCTGTCTTTTGTATAAGTCTGAACGGTGCTTGCCTGAATGCTGTCTCATGAATCTATTCCTGTGTTTGTGTATGTGCCTGAATGATATTGCATCTCTCTGTTTCAGGGTCTCTCTCTCTTGCTCAATCTCTCTCTCTCTCTCTCTCTCTCTCTCTCTCTCTCTCTCTGTATGTGTGTATGTGTGTATGTGTGTGTGTGTATCCCTAAAATGGGGCTTTGCTCTGTCTTTATTGAACATCACAGAAAGCATCACATGGAGGACAGAATGAGATACTTCAGAAATATTTAACAGAGGTTTACAAGGGATTAAGTCATTGGCTCCAACAAAGCTGACCCCAACTGACCTGGACAATAAATTGTATTACAAAATCATTGTTTATCATTCAATATCTAAATGGCATATTCAACATTTATGATGAGTATTTATTTTGTAAGATTGATTTCAACCTTTGTATTTTCTGCTTTCTGTAGAGAATACGCATACATTGTTTTGAGCCAGGGGCATGGAAGAGTAAATAATTTAAGATTACAGCTGTGCATTAATTTAGGTAGTAAAAGTTGATGACATGAGATTTATTGCAAATAAAGTTGGTTATTCTCGTAGGGCATATTAAACAAACAGATTGAGTATATTTTAGGATAGCAGTTTTAAGTCTTAAGTGACCTCAAGGTGTATTATCAACTTTGTCTGTGAGGTCCAGTGTATGATCCCATCTCTGATAAGAGCTATTTGTATGACTTATTGCCGAAATACTTTACTAGAAGGAATGAAAAAACACAAGTAGCTTTTTGGAAAATAGTGTGATATGTTGTTATAAACTTAAATATATTCACAATTAAAACACAGTGATTTCATTCCCAGGTGCTTATAAAAAGGAATGAAACGTGGATACAAAGCTATGCAAGCTTATAGCACTTTTTATCCATAGTCACAAATCATCCAATGACGAAAATGCCCATCAGTTGCCTATATAATATATCCATATGGTGGAATTATACTCAGCCATTAGTGGATAGATAATCCATACAATGAAATTAGCTCATGAGATATTATGGGAGAACCTCAAAGTCATTCTGTTGAAAACACAGGAGAATATATAACCATGGTTCATTTTTTATGAAATGTTGTCAAAGCAAAAAGCTGTATTATGGAAAATAGATAAATGCTTGCCTAGGAGTATGGGTAGGGAGAGAAAACTAAGTACCAAAGAACACAGGGAACTTCTTGGATCGACAGAAGTACTCTATGATTTGAATGTTGTAGGTTACATAGCTCAATGTTTGCCAAAACCCGTTAAAGTAAATACCGAGAAAAAAATGAATTTTAATCTACTTTAATTATGACTCTTTCAATAAGTACAACTTTAAAAGGACGTGATTGTTCTGAGGAAAACTAAACCTCTATGAATTTCTTATTAATTTTTATATATTCAATGAGTCTCTTCCTTTTGTACATCATCTATACATAATTTCTTTCTATGTCTTTGCTTCAATGATCTGACATCATTTTCTCCATTAATTTTTATTTTATGCTAATATTCTGAATATTTTTTTCTCTTTCATGAGTGCATTAAAAATTTACATATTTACTTATGTGCTAAGCTCAAAAAATCAGAGATTTTTTAGAGCATTCTTTTCTTGTTGTATATCTGAGCACTATATTAAATGGCTCATGTCTTGAAACTCTATTACTTGCATAGTTTCTGAAGACTTGATATACAGTTATATTCCATAATCATGACCCCAGATAATAGAGTATGTACTATTCTCCAGTTATTAAAATATCTGGATTTTTAATTGGACTTCTCATGGAAGCAAAAAGGTTCTGTACATCAAAGGAAATAGTCAATGTCATTGTGAGCCTGTGTACAAAGTGGAAGAAAATCACCTCTAGCTATATATTTGGCAGAGGATTAATATAGAAAATATAGCAAAGACAAAGATAGAATTAAATAAGAAAAATTTAATCAACCCAATCCATAAATGCTCTAATGAACTTATCAGCTTTTAAAACTGGAATATAAATGACTAAGAAACATACAAAATACAAACATTCAAAGTCATCTGGGAAATGCATATAAAAACACCACTGAGATTCCATCTTACTCCAGTCTGAATAGTATTATGAAAACAAATAGCCACAAATATTGGTGAGGATACCTACAAAGGTGAAAATTTGTTCTTTGGGAACATAAAGTAGTCCAAGAACTATGGAAATGATTGTGGATTTTCCTCAGGAAATTAAAATAGACCAACAATATTATCCAGTAATACCATTTCTGGGTCAACTGGCCCAAAAGATTCCAGGTCAGTAAACTACAGAGTTACATGGACATCAGTGGTATCATGACAATATTAGCAACACTTTAAGTTATTGATCCAATTTAGGTCCCTAACAGCTGAAGAATGAAAAATGAAAATAAATGTAGATTTATATTTGCAGTAGAATATTCAATGATAGAAATACTGAAGTGTCATTTGCAGCAAAATGGATACAAGTAGAGATAATCCCATCAATTGATAATATTAAGCCAGTCTGCAATTTGTGAATCTTAGACATTATAGAATATAATACCATATATGCACCAATGACCTGAAAGTAGAAGCGAAATTGTCTGCAGAACAAAGGGGATTAATTAGAAGGGTGATGGGTGAGAATGGGGAATGGAAGAAATATGGACAAAATATATGTTGGAGTTAAAAGGCCCCTATCTAACTTTAAATAAAAGAACTTATTGTCAGGCATATAATCTAATGTTGGGTGATGAAATAAACTAGAATGCCTTCTCAGTAAAAACTAAAATAAAACACATAGGTTGACAGAAGATTTCAGATCGATTTTGTTAACATGTAAGTTTTGGTTTATGTTTAATAATTGCGGTTCAGTTACATTGTTGGCTATTAGAAAATTATATGCAAACTCCATGACACAAAAGCTAGCATTTCTTTTTTGACTGAAAATACATTCATAGACGAAATGTTTGCCTATTGCAGATGTTTGGGGTGCGAACATCTTTAAACAAGGACATTGCTTCAGAAATAAAAGAAGTCAAACCCAGTGACGTGAAAATATTTGCATCCTACACATTTACATCAGGATTGAAGAAGTCTGGCTATGATAGCAACTCACATGCAAACTTGAACTTCATTTACTAAATATCTAATTTGAAATGGTGGAAAGGACAGGATTTGTTCTATGGAAAGCCTGCAAAATTGAAAGCAAATTAAGGCAGATGTTTGAAGATTTCTGGTGCATGCTGTGTCTCTAAAATGACACATAAAATCAAGTCCCTTGGGAAAGCTGCATTGTTAAGTAAGAAGTACTGATTTAAGGAATCCAGTGATAGCAAGTATATAATATATAATTTTGTCACAAATGCCTCATAGTCTTGTCAGTGAATTTATTTATCAAAAATATATCAACTTTATCAGGTATGTATTTCAGAAAGTAAATATTTCTAAAATCTCATGATATATTTTGGTTATACTTCTAATATTTTCATATTAACACATTTTACCTAGTCTGTTGCACCTGAGAAAGTAGCAACTGTAAAACATCTTTTTTCTAAAAATGAAACATATCCAATCTCTTAGCCTGTGCCTTTTTATAGGTGAATTGAGACCATTAATAGTAAGTGATATTAATGACCAGTGGTTGTTTACTCCTGTTATTCTTATTGTTTTTGTTAGTAGAGTTTGTGTGTTTCCCTTCTTTGAGTTGTGCTGTTGAAGGTTTGCTAGATTCCTTAGTTATTGTAGTCAGTGTTGGCAATGTTGGATTCCTTGGGTTGCGATTTTCCTTCTATTACTTTCTGTAGCGCCGGATTTGTGGCTACGTATTGTTTAAATTTGTTCTTATCCTGGAATGTCTTGTTTTCTTCATTGATAGTGAACACTAGCTTGGCTGGGTATAGAAGTTTGGGTTTGCATCCATGGTCTCTTAGTTTTTGAAGTACCTCTATCCAGGACCTTCTGGCTTTCATGGTTTCCATAGAGAAGTCAGGTGTAAGTCTGATAGGTTTACCTTTATAAGTTACTTGGCCTTTTTCCTTTGCAGCTCTTAATATTCTTTCTTTAACCTGTATATTTTGTGTTTTGATTATTATATGGCGAGGGGATGCTTTTCTTTGATCTAGTCTGTTTGGTGTTCTGTATGCTTATTGAATATTCAAAGGAATATATTTCTTTATGTTGGGAAAGTTTTCTTCCATAATTTTGTTAAATATATTTTCACAGGAGACCACTTCCTACATATAACCCCAGCAGCACAGACAGTAAGGGCCTCATTGAATAAATGGGACCTACTGAGACTGAGAAGCTTCTGTAAAGCAAAGGACACTGTTGCTAAGACAGAAAGGCAACCCACTGACTGGGAGAAGATCTTCACCAACCCCGCAACTGACAAAGATCTGATCTCCAAAATATATAAAGAACTCAAGAAACTAGACTGTAAAAGGCTAATCAACCCAATTATAAAATGGGGCACTGAGCTGAACAGAGATCTCTCAACAGAAGAAGTTCAAATGGCCAAAAGACACCTAAGGTCTTGCTCAACTTCCTTAGCGATCAGGGAAATGCAAATCAAGACAACTTTAAGATACCATCTTACACCTGTCAGAATGGCGAAAATCAAAAACACCAATGATAGCCTTTGCTGGAGAGGTTGTGGAGAAAGGGGTACACTCATCCATTGCTGGTGGGAATGCAAATTTGTGCAACCACTCTGGAAAGCAGTGTGGAGGTTTCTTAGGAAATTCGGGATCAACCTACCCCTGAGCAATACCCACTCTTGGGAATAAACCCAAGAAAGGCCTTATCATACAACAAAAGTATATGCTCTACTATGTTCATAGCAGCATTGTTTGTAATAGCCAGAACCTGGAAACAACCTAGATGCCCTTCAATTGAAGAATGGATGAAAAAAGTATGGAATATATACATATTAGAGTACTACTCAGCAGTAAAAATCAAGGACTTCTTGAAGTTTGCAGGCAAATGGATGGAAATAGAAAACACTATCCTGAGTGAGGTAAGCCAGACCCAAAAAGAGGAACATGGGATGTACTCACTCATATTTGGTTTCTATCCATAAATAAAGGGCATTGAGCCTATAATTCGTGATCTTAGAGAAGCTAAATAAGAAGGAGAACCCAAAGAAAAACATATAGGCATCCTCCTGAATATTAACCTTCATCAGGCGATGAAAGGAGCCAGAGACCCACATTGGAGCACTGGACTGAAATCTCAAGGTCCAAATCAGGAGCAGAAGGAGAGAGAGCACGAACAAGGAACTCAGGACCATGAGGGGTGCACCCACACACTGAGACAATGGGGATGTTCTATTGGGAACTCACCGAGACCAGCTGGCCTGGGTCTGTAAAAAGCCCGGTTTAAAACCAGTCTCGCTGAACATAGTGGACAATGAGGACTAGTGAGACCTCAAGAACAATGGCAATGGGTTTTGATCCTACTGCACCTATTGGCTTTGTGGGAGTCTAGGCAGTTTGGTTGCTCACCTTACTAGACCTGGATGGAGGTGGGTGGTCCTTGGAATTCCCACAGGGCAGGGAACCCTAATTGCTCTTTAGGCTGACGAGGGAGGGGGACTTGATTGGGGGAGGGGGAAGGAAATGGGAGGCGGTGGTGGGGAAGAGACAGAAATCTTTAATAAATGAATAAAACAATAATAAAATAGCACAAAAAATAAAAAAATAAAAATGAAACAGACTATAAAATAGTTTTTAAATTTTAAATTTGATTGATATTTATAGTTTCACACATGTACACTTTGCACACTGACAACTGTACCTTTTCACCTCCGTATCAGCTCTCTCCTCCCTACCCCTCCTCAAACCTTTCATGTGCATTTACTTCTGTTCATTTTGTTTTGTGACCTACCAAAATTACCAGAACTAACTGTGTGATCCTGGGTTTGGAACTATTCATTGAAGCCTAGTGGACTCAGTAGTGACTACACACCTAAAGGCATTGGTTTTTCCATTCCCAGAATCTATCTTCAGCCAGCAGGTCAGAGGTAACGAGTAAGACCCCATGCATTGCTCCCCATTTCTTGAAAAATTGTAGATTGGCTAGTTTCTATGTAGGCCCGGTGTGAGTAACTGTAGTTAATGTGACTTACACTAAGTCTATCTTATATAGGGAATTCATAGTGCCCGCCCCATCTTCTGGCTCTTACACACTTCACACCTCCTCTTCTATAATGTTCCTCGAGCCATAAAGAGTGTGATTTAAGTGACTGATTTAGAGTTGAGCCCACATAGCTTGTTTATATTCTGTATCTTTGTCAGTCATGAGTCTCTGCATTCACTGCTGTTCATTTTAAGGAGAGGCTGCTTTGGGTAAGGCTGGGAGCAGCTTTTGTCTCTGTGCATAAGTGTAACTATTTAGAAGGCACTTTACTGCTGTGCCAAATTAGTTATCCACCAGAAATACTTTCCTTGTACGTGGCTGCGACCTCCCCATACCTGGGTGGTTTGCCAGGCTGACAATACCAAGTACTGGACTCCTGCCTCACTGGTAAAAAGGGTATTGAATCCATTCTGAGGGCAGTTGCTTACTCCCCCCAAAGTGAATCCGTTGTTGCACAGGTGGAAAAGCCTTGTTTTCCAACCGCTTCATTTCTACCCTCGTTTCCCTGTTAATCATATCGCCACCTGCACCTTTTTCTCCCAGATATTCCTACTCTCCTTCCTTCAGGATTAAATCTTTCCATCCACAGTATTCCCTCCTTTTATTTTCTTTTTAAACTTTTATTTGGAAGTAACTAATGAAGATTCTGCCATATATTGTTAGAAAATAAAGGCAAAAAAAAATTGGTAGTGATTTATTAAACTATGGTAATTTACAACTTTAAAACTAACTATTGAATGTGTTTTGTATTGACTGGAAAATGAAATATACTCTTCCTGTTTCCACAGAGTTTACAGAACACCTCACCACTTTGCTCTACAAATTTTGGGAATGTAGATTTGTATGAACACATTAAAAAAGACATGAATACAATGAGATGAAATCATGAGGCTATTGGTTATTAGCTATATTATACAATAATATATTTTCTTTATATAATCATAACAACTTTAATTCTCTTGTATTTTGAATAGAACTGATTATTTTCTAAAAAAAAAAGAATGCAAGCTATAATATATGTGTAAAAACAAACATACAAATGTACAGAACCGGACTTATCATCTGAGTTGTGAGGATGCAATATAATGAAATTTCTGCAAAACGGTCAAAAGTAAAGCCAAAATGAAGACCAACATTTGTGCAATTCTTTTCTATTAGAACAATCAGGATTTGCACACCAAATTAACTAATATATTTCCAAGTATATTTTAGTTAAAATTTCATTGGATTTCCTTTGTAAAAGTATACTTTAATGTTTATTTTCTTACCATCTTTTAGTGTTATTTTCCCATCATTGCTCTTAAAATGTCTAATAAAAGTTTATAAAATAAAGTTAAACTGTAATCACAGGTTAAATATGATGACATACTCATTTTATTCAAAGCATCTGATTTCTCTTAAATCCTGTGGAAAATTTATATTAAGAAAGACTTGGTTGACCCTATATGGAATATCTTATTTATTTTAGAAGTGTTTTCAATAAATGATGAGTACAATTGTTTATCAAAATAAAAATGTTTAAGTAAATTGAAATCTAACACAATGATGGATAGTTCTGAGATTTTAATAGAAAATAGTATTTCACATTTTTTTGGTGGTTCTAGCTCCTTATATGTAAATTCTATGTCACCTATTATTTTTAAAATATACTAAGCAAGCCATCATAAAACTAATAATAAGCAATTAATTTATCATGAAAGCCATTATCTATCAAAGTGAAAAAGCAAGAAAATAATTTTTGTGATAATTTAAGATATTTGTGATTTAATAGACTACCTTCTGGTCATAGAGTTAATAAACCACAACATAAATATACTATATTTCATATGCATTAATTAATCATAATATAAAGAAAATGATAATTAATTAAACCTTAAACTAATCTTGATGATCTTTCAGTGTGTTTAATATTACCCGATTCATCATAGGATCACAGTATGAAAGTACCAGGTCAATAACCACTTCCTCTCACAGGAACAGCTTCTTGTTATTTTTCAGCTGTAAAGCATCACTTGCTCTGTGACCTATGGATTTGAATTTGAAACTGGAGTTTGCAACATGAAGTTCTTTACATCAGGACTTGTTGCTAAGTAACATCAAAACAATTCCAGAACCAAAAGCATTCTGCCCTTATGAAGAATTAAATTTTGCCTTGAAAGACATTAACAACATTTTTATTGAGTCGTACTAAAAGTATTTGGTAATAAACTTCAACATAATGGGAGATTTTTTATAATTATTACTGAACACAGCGTAACATTTGTGGTAAAGAAACTTTTATAATTCTTCTTTATAACATGGGTTCTTGCCATTGTCACTAATATTATGGATATATGTGTGTCAAATATTAAAGATGGATTATAAAGTACAATTGCATTTAGTCAAAAAATAAAGTCAAACTCCTAAGGTAATGGTAAAATGAAAGAATAAAAAGATATTTCAATACAAAGCAAATTACAAAGGCCCAGAGCTCAAAATAAGAGTTGAACAACTTTAAAGATGAAATGATAACTTTGAAATGACTAAATAGCTAAATAACTAAAAGTTAATCGAAAGGTGTAGAAATTGATATGAGGTTTTAAACATCTATGAATAGAATATTTTCAAGGTATAAACATATGAATTTTGTTTTTTTCAAGATAATAGATTGCACAACTTAATATATCAAAATGTCAATTCATAACCAAGAATTTAGAAATCATAAATCAATTCATGCTTCATAGATAGAAATTGTATTAAATATTACTATGATTAAAATTATTTCCTTTACGTTTCAGTATTTTTAAAGATCTTAGAGAGGTATATTGTAGTCCTTTTTCCTCTGTCATCATTTATTCATGATCCCTCTTGAACAACTATCTTTTAAGGGTTTTGCTTAATTTTTATAAATGAAATAAAATTCAAACTTAGCTATTATAATTACTGCCGTCATTTCTTTATTCTTTGCCATTATATTTTTTGGGCATATTTATTTTGGGGTAGAAATTCTGGCTTAACTCCTAGATGAATAAATGATGTTTGATCCTGTCAGCTTCTTAGTATTGGTGGCAGTATCATCAACAACAATGTATGAAATAACTATTTCCATAGAGCTTGTCAAATAGCCTGTGATAAATTTTGCCAAGGATAAACATGAGAGAGTAGAATTATAACTTATTTTGATTGAAGTAAATACAATTTTGCAAGATAAGAATCATTAATTGTTGTCTCTCATTTCTGTCCTGCCTGGTTCCCACAGTCATTAAGTCCCAAAGAAATCACACAGAGGTCTACATTAGTTATAAACTGATTGGCCTCGTATCTCAGATTTCTTATTATCTCTTTTAACTTATATTAGGCCATTTTTCTTGTCTATGTTAGCCACGTAGCTCAGTACCTTATTCGATGAGGCAGTCACATATTACTTCTTGTGTGGCTTCACATATTACTTCTGTGGCTGGGTTACGACTGCAAAATCTGCTTCCCAGAATTCTCCTGTTCTCATTGCCCTACCTCTACTTCCTGCATGGTCACCCTGCCTATAATTCTTGCCTGGCTACTGGCCAATCAGCATTTTATTAAACAAGTACAAGAAACAAATGTTTACAGGGTAAAACCATTGTGTGTTTTCTTTGAATTTTTGACTGTGAAGGAGCTAAGTACAGAGAGACATGTCATTGTATGGGCTGCTAAGCTAAACCAGCATATATGTTCTAAAGATATCTTGATTCCAAAATTTGAGTCTAAGGATATTTTGCTTTGGAAAAGAGGTTCTTCTTTTGTTTTTACAGATGATAAGAACCTGTGGATTGCTTCCAGACCAATATGGTTTCATGGAAAAAGACCCTCTGAAAGGTTGCCTTGAACACTTCTCAAAAATTACTTCGTCTAACTACTGACAGAGATGAACCTAGCACACAGGACAAACCATAAAAGACCTGATTAACAGCATTCTAAATCAGCAGGAAGCAGTATGGACAAAACTACAGCCATATTCCCAAATATTGTTTTTAAATATTTGTTTACATTTAAAGGGGGATAAGATATAGATATGAATAATTTTCATTGGTATGGGTCTTGGTTTATTGATACAAATTTACAGTAAATTTTGTTATACTGTATATGTATATTTCTGCCCTTTATTAAGGTATTGTGTTTGTGTAGTTCATTTAGAAATATAATGTATAATTAAGAAATATAGGTTAATAGATAGTCATCTATAATAGTCAAGATTGTAGTCATGTTAGGTTCTTTAGATATATAGAGATATATTTAAGTTAGGTATTCTTCAAGTCTTTCAGAGACCTTCAGAATATGGCATTTAGATGTTGCAATAATTTATATTTCCTTCTTTGGATGAAGGGCTTATTTGGCTTACACTTCCACATCCATAATCTGTCACTGAAGAAAGTCTGGACTGGAACTCAAACAGGGAAGGAACCTGAAGGTAGAAGTTCATACAGATGCCATGGAGGGGAGCTGCTTACTGGCTTGCTTCTCATGGCTTTCTCAGCTGCTTTCTTGTAGAACCCAGGACCACCAGCCAAGGATGGTACCACCGACAATGGGTTGGGCCCTCCTGCCTTGAGCACTAATTGAGAAAATGCTCTATAGTCCTGTCTACCGTCGTATCTTATGCAGGGATTTTGTTCCCACACCTGTTTTTTCTTTATTGAAAATAGATTATTTTCTTACACAATAAATCCTGATTATCTCTTGTTTAACTATTTTTAAATTCAGGTAGTGTTTTGTCATTCAATTTTTCAAAGTTCCTTATATTTTAGAGATACAATTTGAAATAATATTTGCAGATAATTTTCCTGGTTTGTACTTTGCTTCTAACATTTTACTTTTTGTGCAGAAGCTTTTCAAATATGTATAATCTCATTATTGCCCTGTCCTTGTATTACTTCTGTATTTTATTCATTGGAAATGTCATGTTAAGTTTCCTAAGAACCTAAGATAGAAAAAAATGTGCTGGATTTTACTAAGAAATCCTTGGACTTAACACCAAGGACAAGGAGACTTCTCAAAGCACAGGGAAATTGTACTTGTTTTGCAAGGGATTTTGTTACTGGTACAATAGAATACGTTGTAATACTTGATACTGGCTACCTCCACTATTCTTTGTTGTTTTTTTTTTTCAATTTTTATGGTTGTATTCCAGGCAGTACATAAATGATGCCTTCATAATGCACGTAGCTGATATCTAAATTTACAGGTTGACTCTCTGTATGTTTTTGTTTCTCATTTTTAAAAGAACCGAACTCTCTTGCTCTTTAGTTTTTTATGGTTTTGCTGACTGCATCTCTGAAGTATTTGCTCTAAGTGTTGCCATATTCTCTGTATTTATTATAAAATCAGTGGCTAGTGAAATATGTCCAATCAGCCCCAGATTTTTTTGTTCAGACATTTTCATGATTACAAAAATGACTTTTCATGAGAGAGTCCATCATATCTGATTATGGCTGCTTTAAATCTAATAATTTATTAGAGTTTATAAATTGGTGATATTTCAATTTTATCATGTTTTCTCTATTAAAGAATTCTCTCATAAAGAGAAACTTTTCTTCATAATATTTTATCAAACTAAAATGCCATCTGTCTAAGAAAGATAGGACAGGATAAATTCTGCATTTTCCCCATTATTTAATAAACTGCAAAATTTTACATTAAATTTTAAGCATGTTCTAAAGACCAAAGACATTTTTCTATGTTTTCATTATCAATTCCTGATTTAAACATATTTGGTGTGTTTAAGGCCTTTGCTGATTAATCAATTTTTAAAAGGGTCATCAAGTTGATGCTTTCAAAAAACTAGTTTTATGTGTGTGATGTTTTCCGTGCAAGTATATCTATGTGTTGCATATGTGTCTGTTACCCAGGGAGGCCTGAAAACATCACTGGATGCTATGGAATTGGTATTTGAGTGTGTGTTTGGAAACAAACATAGGTCCTCTACAAGCACAGCAAATGATAAAAATGCTATTAACCACTAAGTAATAGCTCCAGTCCCGAGTTGCAGTTTTTGTCATGCCTATAATAATGTTTACAACTTACTTGTTTTCTTCCATTGAATGTTTCTTCTTAAAATATCTGTCTTGACCTAGGCTACTAGTCCTTTTCCAGGAAGCCTTTCTTTGGTTCATAGGTAAACACTGTTGGTGCCACAGGTTAGGTACTTTAAGAGCTCACTGTTATTTTGTTTCAGTGTATCTAGACATTTTCTGGCTTCAAACTTTGGAAATACTTGTTTGTTACAGTGATATGTGTCAGTATATCCACCAACAGTTCGTTATTTTTTTAGAACAGAAGAGTTTTTCTTCAACATCATCAAAGATCTTGATGTTACCAATACCATTACTAATTTGGTTAATCTTTTTATTTTTATTCATCTATTTATTTTGCATCCTGACCATAGCCTCCCCCTACACTATCAACCCCTCCCAGTACCTCTCCCCATTTCCCCCATCCTCCAACCCATTTGCTTCTGTTCCATCCAGGAAAGGTCAGATAAAACATGGCAGTAAGACTAAGCACCTCTCCTTGTAATAAGGCTGGTCTAGGCGACCCAGTATGAGGAGTAGAGTCCCAAATGCCAGTAAAAGAGTCAAAGATGGCCCATGTTCCTCCTGTCAGGAGTTCCACAAGAGGACCTACCCAACTGTAATATATATGCAGAATGCCTACAGTCCCATGCAGGCTCCCTGGTTGTTGGTTCAGTCTCTGTAAGCCTTTATGAGCCCAGGTTAGTTGCTTGTGTGAGCCTTTCTGTGGTGTCTTTGACCCTTCTGGCTCGTACACTCATTACCCTTCTTCCTTCTTAAAATTCCTGAACTCTCCCTAATGTTTGACTGTGGGTCTCTGCATCTGTTTCCATCAGTTGCTGGATAATACCTCTCAAATGACAATTGGTCCAGGCCCCAATCTGGTCATTGTACATGACCAGTTCAGGCTACTTTCCACTATTGCTAGGAGTTTAAGTTGGGATCTTCCCCGTAGAGTCCTGGGAGGTTCCCCTGTGCCAGGATTCTTTCTGACCCTGAAATATGCCCTCCAGCAGTTTCCCTTCTGCACTCTCCTTCTCCTCCCTACCCCACCAATCTAATCACTGATACTTATGTTCCCATCCCCGCCTGACCTCAGTTCACTCAGGAAATCTCTTCTATTTCCCCTTCCCAGGAAGACCTCATGAACTTTCCTTATTACCTAGTATCTCTGTGTCTGTGCATTAGTAGCATAGTGATCCTTTCTTTTACAGCTAATATATACTTATTAGTGAATCTACCATGTTTGTATTCATTGGTATGAGTTACCTCACTCAATAGTATTTTTTTCTAGTTCTATCCATTTACGTTCAAATTTTCTGGTGACAGATGAGTAATACACACTATGTGAATGTACCACATTTTCTGTATCAGTTCTTCAGTAGAGGGATGTCTAGATTGTTTCCACATTCTGGCTCTTACAAATAAACCTGCTATGAACATAGTTAAGCAAGTGTCTTTGTGGTATGATAGCCTTTGAGTATATGCCCAAGAGTGGTTAGCTGGGTCTTGTGGTAGGTTAATTCCCAGTTTTCTGAGGAACCACCACATTGACTTCCAAAGTGCTGTACAAGTTTGCACTCACACCAACAATGGAGTTTTCTCCTTGCACACATCCTCTCCAAGCAAGAGCTGTCACTTGTGTTTTTGATCTTAGCCATTCTGACAGGTGTAAGATGAAGTCTCAGAATCATTTTATTTGCACTTCCATAATGGCTAAGGAGACCGAACATCCTTTTAAGTGTTTTTCAACCATCTGAGATTCTTCTGTTGAGAATTTTCTGTTTAGATCTGCACCTCATTTTCAATTTGATAATTTGGTTTGTCAATATCTAGTTTATTGAGTTCTTTGTATATTTGGGAAATCAGCTCTCTGTCTGATGTGAGGTTGGTGAAGTTCTTTTCCCATTCTGTAGGCTGCCATTTTGTCCTATTGACTGTGCCCGTTGTTGTATAAAAACTTGTCTATTTCTTGAGGTCCCATTTATTAATTGTTAGTATTAGTGCCTATGCTATCCGTTATCTGTATAGGAAGTTGTCTTTTGTGCCAATGCATTCGAGATCATTTTCCACTCTCTCTTCTCACAGGTTCAATGTATCTGGATTTATGTGGTGGTCTTTGACTTACGTGTAATTGAGTTTTGTGCAAGGTGATAAATATTCATATTCTTCTACATGATGACATCTAGTTAGATCATTTGTTGAAGATGCTTTCTTTTTTCCATTGTATAATTTTGTTTTCTCTGTTGAAAATCAGATGTCCATAGGTGTGTGGCTTTCCATCTGGGATTTCAAATAGATTTCATTGATCAATGTGTCTGTTGTTATAGCAATATCTTTTTATTACAATACCTCTGTAGTAGAACTTAAAATCAGGGATGGTGATACCTCTGGGAGTTCCTTTATTATACAGGATTTTTTATGCTATTTTTTTTCTTTTCCATATGAAGAACATATGAAGATCTTTCAACATCTGCAAAGAATTGTCTTGGTATTTTAATGGGGATTGCATGGAAACTGTAGATCATTTTTGGTAAGTTGGCCATTTTTTTACTATGTTAATCCTACTGAACAATGAATATAGGAGATCTTTCTATCTTCTGATATCTTAACTTTCTTTCTTCAAACACTTGAAATTCTTGTTATACAGGTCTTTCACTTGCTTGGTTACATCAATACATTTTGTATTATTTGAGACTATTGTAAGGATGTTGATTCTCTGATTGCTTTCTTATCCTGTTTATCTTTTGTATATAGGAGGACTACTGAATTTTTTGAGTTAATCTTTTATCCAACCACTTTACTAAAGGTCTTTTTCAACTGTAAGATTTTTCTGGTAAAGTTTTGGGGGTCACTTAAGTATATTATCATATCATCTGCAAATATTAATACTTTGACTTCTTCCTTTCCAATTTGTATCCCCTTGATTGCTGTTTGTTGCTTTGTTGCTCTAGCTAGAAATTCAAGTACTCTATCAAATAGGTATGGGGAATGTAGACAACCTTGTCTTATTCCTTATTTTAGTGGAATTAGTGTGCATTTTTCTCCATTTAATTTCATGTTTGCAATTGGCTTACTATGTAGCATTTATTATTTTTAGGTGTGTTCCTTTTATTCCTGATCTCTCCAAGAGTTTTATCATGAAGGGGTTGGATATTGTGAAGACAATGTATCAGGGCACAATATTAATACATAGGTCAGTCTCATTTTTAATATAAATGGAAAAAAGATTGAGAAAGAAATATAATACTTTCATGATATTCTCAAAAAATCTGGGACAACTCTAGCCAAGTACGTGATGAGACATTGAAGAAGACATGAGAAGATGGAAAGATCTCACATTCTCTTTGATTAGTCAGATTAATATATACCAAATGACAATCCTGCCAAAAGCAGTCTCCAGTTTCAATGCAATACCCATCAAAATTCCAATAGAATTTTTCACAGACCTTGAAAGCACAATTCTTAGCTTCATAGCAAAATAAAAAAAAATCCATTATAACCAAAACAGTCCTGTATAATAAAAACAACTTCTAGAGTTATCAGCACCCCTCATTTCTTGTGAAACCACAAAGAAGTAGTAACAAAAATAGCCTAGTACTGACATAAAATCAAACACTTTAATTGAATTGAAGACCCAGACCTAAGAGTACACACCTATGGATACCTGAATTTTGATAAAGAAGCAAAACCTATACAGTCAAAAAAAAAAATACAGCATCTTCAACAAATAGTTTAAACCGGGTGGCTAATTGTAGGGGAATCCAAATAGATCCACATTTATCATCCTGTGCTAAGTTCAACTCTAAATGGTCCAAGTTCTCAACATAAGACCTGGTACTCTAATCTGATGGGAGAGAATGTAAGGAATAGGCTTGAAATCGTTACCATAGGGAAAAACTTTGTGAACAGAACATCATTAGCAGAGGCACTAAGAACAACAATTAATAAATGGGATTTCATGGAGCTGAAATTTTGCATGGCAAAAGACCATCATTTGAAAAAGTAGCAGGATACAGAATGCAAAAGAATCTCTAGCAATTATATGTCTGATAGAGGTTTAATACCTAAAATTTATAAAGAATTTAAAATAGTGACGTTAAGAAAACAAATAATTATAAAATGAAGTACAGATCTAAGCACAGAATTTGAAAAAGATAAAACTCAAATGGCTGAGGAACTATTTTAAAAATGCTCAATATCCTTAGTCACCAGGGAAGTGAAAAATCAAAAGTACTTTGAGATTTCTTCATATACCATTTAAAATGGCAAAGAGCAATAATAAGAATGACAGCTTGAGCTGGTGAGGATGTGGGGTAAGAGAGGAATATACAACTACTTCTAGTGGAAATGCAAACTTGTACAACCACTGTGGAAATCAGTGTGATCGTTCCTCAGAAAACTGGAAATAGATGTATCTTGAGATTCAGATGTCCAACTCTGGGGCATATATCCAAAGGACTCTACATATTACAGAGACACTTGTTCATTCATGTTCATTGATCTTCTGTTCATAATAGCCAGAAATTGAAAACAGACTAGTGCCCATCAACTATGAAATGGATAATGAATACATGGTACATTATACATTGAAATATTATTCAGCTATTTAAATAATTAAATTATGAAATTGTGATTAGGAGGTAGAACTAGAAATTTTTTTCTGAATGAGGCAGCCCAGAATTCCAAAAGACAAATAGTGTATGTTTTATTTTAAATATGAATGTAGACATTTTAGCTTTCAATATGCAAGCTATGTAGCTACAGAGGTTGCATATTGAGTAAGGGACTAGAGATGAGGGGAGGATCACGACAGAAGAGGATATATAATACATAATTATAAAGAGATGGAGGAGACTGGATGGGAAGATTAAATGTGGAGGGTAGGGAATTAATATAGCAACAGCTAAAACTGAAGTCCACTTGAGGAATCATATAGAAACTTACTACTGTAGAAGTTTCCTAAAATATATACATATATGTAATATATCTAAATGTAGTTATCAAATATTTGTGGAGACACTGTTCCAAAGAGATCTCTCACCATCAGATGAAACATTCTACTCCAAGGAATGGGTTACATGTTGTGGAGTCATTAGCAAAAGGGGTTCCACAGATACGTCCAAACATCACAAGCTCTTGCTAAGGCATTTGGTTGCTTTGCAGAAACTTATGGGCAAGCCCCTAGTGCTGAAGACGACACCTGCATATGGCATCAGCTACACAGAAGTGAGCCTGGTGCCTTTCTCAACACCTCACTCCTATTAATTACTGTGTAAGTTACTGGAAGGTATTCTCCACACTCCCATTAATATAGAAAACTATAACCATCACCCAGATATAAACACTGTGATATATATATATATATATATATATATATATATATATATATATATATTACAGTGACCTTTCTGCAAGATATAGTGGTAAATGGTGGCACACACTTTGTGGGAGTAACCAGTCATTCTCTGATCTGATTTAAGGTACCTTGACCAAGATGGATCCTATATCTGTCACTGCTAAGACTAGATAAACCTTGGGTCTAGAGGAAATCCAAATACTACTGTTCTGCTAAAGGAACATAGCAATAAAATGACTTCTAAGGATGCTCTTCTGTAACTATAGGCCAGTGTCTAATTCAGCAGTCACCAGAGAAACTTCTTAATGCAATGGTTGGGAACTAACACAAAGATCCTCAACTAGAAAATGTGCAAAGAATGAAAGACTTTGGAACATTCAGTCCCACATGGGATTTCTTCATCAAACCCTCCCACTCAAGGTTCAGAGAACTATGCAAGAGGAGGAGGTGAGAAAATTGTAAGAGTCAGAGTGATGGATGATTCTAGGGAAACAGTATCTTCCAGACGCAACAGGACTGAACCAATGTACATATAAACTTATAGAGACTGTGGCAGCACACACAGGTCCAGCACATGTTGGAACCAGATGGGATAGCAGTGTTGAGAGGCAGAAATGGATATGGGTTCCCAACTCCTAACCAAGGAGCTATCTGTAACTTATAACTGCTTTAAAAGGGAAAACTAGTTATCTGCATTGGTGTTTTACTGTGTGTATAACCACACTTAAGGGCAGCCCCATGCCCAACAGTAGATGGCCAACACAAAATGATCTCAGTGGTATTTTTGTAGACTTTCTGACTCATACTGCTTTGTTTTCCTTTTGTGTCTTAGTTTTCTTTTGCTTGTATATTATGGTTTCTGATTTTTTTTTGGGGGGGTCTTTTATTGTGTTTGTGTATTTTTTTTCTTTATTTTTGTTTTTTACTTGTTTGTTTGCTTTCTCGATAAGAGGAAGAAAGAAATGGCAGGGAGTTGAGTGAGTCGGTGGGTGGGTGGGGAGGTGCAGAGGACTTAGGAGGCATTGGAGGAGTAGATATCATGTTCAGAATGTATTTTATAAAAAAAATCCAACAAAAGACTTTTAAAAAGGAGTAACTGTGGTTAGTGAGATGGCTGAGTGGTCAATGAACTTTTCTCAGAGTTCGACAGTGTGAGTTAGTTATATCTATGGAAACCACGATACAGATGGAAAGGACCATTTCCTGCAGTTTGCCCTCTGACCTCTGTACCCTGGCACTGTTGAAATAGGAAGCGGCATGGCTGCGTCCCCAACACCCCAGCCGCTTGGCTAGCTCATGCCTGAAATAACAACACACAAACTGTATTCATTTAAGAACTGCTTGGCCCATGAACCCTTACAGGCTAATTCTCGCACCTGGACTAGCCCATTTCTAATGATGTGTGTAAGCACCCCAAGGTGCGCTTATCGGGAAGATTCTAGCCTCCGTCCATCATGGTGTCTCTGCTCCAGAGAGCAGAGCTGTTGAGTCTCCGGGAGCAGAGCAGAGTCTGACCTCACTTCCTCTTCCGCCCAGAATTCTATTCTGTTTA
>NW_026068029.1:4224144-4261124 GCF_014885135.2 Alexandromys fortis | reverse complement strand
CTCTAGCAAGCAGAGTAGACCCAAGAAATTTCTGCTACCAAGAAAACATGCTTCACTCCATTCTTTCCCAAGCTTTCTCAGGCTTTTTGTGGATTCAGTTAGCCACACATCTGGGCGCCATCTGTTGAAATAGAAAGCGGCGGGGCTGCGTCCCCAACACCCCAGCCGCTTGGCTAGCTCATGCCTGAAATAACAACACACAAACTGTATTCATTTGAGAACTGCTTGGCCCATGAACTCTAACCCTTACAGGCTAATTCTCGCACCTGGACTAGCCCATTTCTAATGATGTGTGTAAGCACCCCAAGGTGCGCTTATCGGGAAGATTCTAGCCTCCGTCCATCATGGTGTCTCTGCTCCAGAGAGCAGAGCAGTTGAGTCTCCGGGAGCAGAGCAGAGTCTGACCTCACTTCCTCTTCCGCCCAGCATCCTATTCTGTTTATTCCTCCCACCTATGTTCGAACCTATCAGGGCCAGCCAAGCAGTTTCTTTATTGCTTAGCCAATGAAATCAACAGATTGATATGACACTCCCACATCATGGCACATAGCTACTACTGTGGTTTTTTTTCCTCCACCACCCCAGATAAAATAAATGCCTAAATGAAAATACAAACTATTGTCACTATTTCTTTGAATTGTCCAAAAATATAACAATGGAATTAGTCTTAAGAACACAGAGAGATGGATGTACAATAAAAATGGTCACTATTGCCAATATTAACAAAAACTTGAGCAAAAAAAATGACACAGTGAAAGTTATTTGATTTCTTCATATTGAAACCTTTTTTTTTAAATTTTGGAGGCATAAGTGCTTTTGAAGGAGCAAAGCAAACGTGCACAGAGTAAAAATGATTGGGTAGAAAAAAAAACAGAGTAAGCCAGCATACAAATGCAGATAAGAAAAGCAGGAATTGAAACATACCTATACTGTTGCTAGCTGGAGAGAGAAAATCTAATGGATATCTTTGCATTTTCCTAATCTTAAAAGATCTAAAATCCAAGTGGGAGATTATCAGAAATATAGACTACAAATGGGAAGGGTTAAACACTAGAGCCAATGACTCATGACCAGAGAAAAATGAATTCAAAGACCGAGAAAAGCCTGCAGTTCAGTGTCCCTGCACAGAGAGTAGGCCTGCTAGTGGGAATTATGCAACACTGAACACTTTCCAGGAAAACATACGGCAAACCTGGGTAGGGCTTTCTCCATCCCCAAACTCATTTCTTGCACAGAAACTGATGCTGTCATTTACTGCGCAATATGCCCGGAAAACAAAGCAAAGCAAAACAAAACAAAACAAAATGAAAAAAAAAAAAAACCCTCCCTTGTGCTAGGCTTATTCTTGGGTTTAGAATTCCTTCAATCCATTTCATTGCTCATTTCCTTCATGGAGACTGCTGTAAAACCAGCGAGCCTTAGTCTAGCTTGAAATGACTGCACTTTGAACCTTTGAGCTGACTCAAGGTTAGTTCAACTTGTTATGCTTATATATTTTATCGGTTGGGTCTATGCCAAGCATGTAAAATCAGTGGGTCACTCAAGCTTCTAAATTCATTCTAAAAAATATTTTTATTATTTTTAATTATGTGTAGGTATCTGCATCTTATCGTGGGTATGTGTGCATGTCTGTATGTGCCTTCAGAAGCCAGAGAGGTTGAGCCCCTTGACCTGGAGTTACAGACAGTTATGGCTTGCATGATGTGGGTGCTGGAAATCTATCCTGTATCTTCTGTCTGGAAAGGAAGCAAGTGCTCTTAACTTCTGAGCTATCTCTTCCTCCTCAAAACAACCAAATTCTTATTCACTCCCTTACCCATATGGGCCACCATACCCATGCTTTTTTTCCCTCTTTTATATTTCTGTTATGTCCTCTGAGAACTACTAGCTCATGCTTAACTTCCCGGCACCACTAATTTCTTTACTAAGTGTTCATCCCATCTAATAGCCCTGAACTGCATGAAACATTGTCTTTCTAAACTATCATTATTTTTCTTAGTGGCAACTGTTCTTTCAGGATATATTGCCCTACGTTTTCTGTTCTTCATTAACTTCTTATCTGGTGTCACTTTTCTCAGATTGGTTTGTCAGTCAATTGACAGAGTCAGGAAGAAAACAATGGATATTAAGCAGGAAAGACCATAGAGTAGCACCCTCCTTGAAGAAAGAATTAGTTCACGGGGAAGGTTCATTTAGGAGGCAAACAGAAACAGTGAAACCTATTAAAATACTTAAGTAACAGATATGGTTTGTGAATGCTGTAACCAGTTCATAATAGTCTATGAAAGTCAGCTAGTAAAACATGAAACATCTTCCAGTTGTGTAGGCTGATAACATGTAAGCAGTTCTGCACATGCTCTGAACCTGAACCCATTTTTTCTCTGAAAGTTCATTGTTAAATATTTCTCAGAACACTATCAGGAGAAAGGGAGAAAGAAGAGATGAAATATTAATATGGCAATTGTGGTGGCTAATCTATTATAATTGTGTAATCCCAGCACTTGGGAGGATTGGCCCAATTTGAAGACCATCCTGGTATACATAGTAAGGTCAGTTAGGCATACATAATATATCTTTGTCCCCAAAATGGAACAAATAAACAAAATGTTGAGAAAAATAAAACATTTGGAAACTAAAAAAATAAATTGTACAATTTGCAATTAAGACTAAAATCTAAGGCCAAATATATACATATATATGATTTATAAACTGTATTATTAACCAAAACATTCACATTAAATAAGTACCACACCTTCAAGTTAACCAGATCCAATATCTAGACATCTCAGTGAATTATAGAGTTAGAGCAGCCATTCTGCAACTATGGAGCTTTACACAGGATTTTATACTTTCACTGTCAGGTGTGTATTTGTAGGTACACATTCAAAACCAAAACTACAACAAATTAATAGAATTTGAAATACAGTTAGTTTTATATTCCATTCATTAACTTGTTTTGATCACCTGCATTCACTCCTTTTTTATCTTCTAATATGTAACTCTTCTTTTTCTCTTTTCTACGTGTTTTCAGTATTTGAAATTTCATTATGTTGACTAATTTCTGCAAATTAAATAAGTGGAAAGTATTTATATTTTCCTATCATAGCCTAGGAAATAAGATGAGGCAGGTAAACAGCAAATCTAAAAGTGGTAATTTAAATATAGATTCTGAAGAATTATTTTATAGTAAATTATAGTTAATTTCTATTAATGTGTTTAAAGACAAGTGTAAAGAAATTAATATAATATTGGCATACTCTCCTATACCAATAGATACTACTGTGTTAGAAAGACTCTGTTAAAATAGTTTCTGTGACTGAAATGAAGATAGAGGATTAGCATACAACCCATTCTCCCTTTAAATTCTGCCACCTCACCAACACACACACACACACACACACACACACACACAGACCCACGGACACACATGAATGTTTACTAAGGTATTTTATGAGATAAATCTTCCGGAAAAGTTAAAATTAAATATGAAAAAGAAATGCTAGTAAATCTCATTATGTGGCCTCCTTTGAAGTAATCAAGCCAAACTATGAAAAAGGTAGTGATTAGCCTTTCAAATCTACATGCGTGCCACTTAATGTTTCTTTCCCCTCATTTTGCACATGAAGTCCAGTGCACTTTGGATTGAGAGTTAAAAAAAATATTTGTACATTTTTATTAAGAATCATCAGTATAAATGTTAGTAACAATGCTTTATAGACCCTATTGCTATTAAAAGAGATTTGAATCACATATATAAAAATGGAACACTATACAAAAGTGAAATCATAAGGTATATGCATTTAAAGAGAACTTTGAATGCAAAACTAAATTACATAAATATTCCTATGGTGCAATTCCATTATTTTCTGGCAATTTTTGCCAGAAAAGTTACTATATATTTAGTAGAGTGGCTACCTGGAAGGACGGGACAAGGCAGGGTAGAGAAAACCATACATGGAAAACAATCAATTTTTGAATTTTCAACAGAGTGAATTTAGGGGTATTTATGTTATTGTTATTTGTATATCTTACATATGTTTTATAATATTTGTATACATGAAGGAATTATAAATAGGCAAAACGCAAGGCAAAATTCTTTTCAATGACTGAAATTTTCGGTATGTACATAGAGGAAGCAGGTTCTGAAAGGACTTAAAATTAAATGATACAAGGTTCCTTAGAATCAAAATTGGGTGAGTATTTTCTTATACTCCTCAAATTTTCTGTAAAGACAGGGAATAGATTTTTGTAGTTAGCCATGAATAAGCAGTAAGTGCTTGAAAACAAAACTATAATATATTCAATCAAATTCTAGAGGCCTTACGACAGTGAGTCAACAAATAGCTATTAAGAAGCACTCTAAAGAGGAAACTGCCAGGGTTTAGATATGTAACTAAAGCGCAGATGGGAAAATAAAGGGCTCTGATAAACAAACGAGAATGTCAACCTCTTCTTGCTTCAGTTATGTCCAAGGAGAAGGATTGTGGAAGAGTGTCAGAGCAAGACACTGCAGAACCTCAACCATCCAACCATGTCCTCCTCTGGACCATTATTCTGCATCCAACCATGTCCTACTCTGGACCATTATTCTGCATCCAACCATGTCCTACTCTGGACCATTATTCTGCATCCAACCATGTCCTACTCTGGACCATTATTCTGCATCCAGCCATGTCCTACTGTGGACCACTATTCTGCATTCAGGTGCTATGCACGGTAACCGTGTCATATTGTCATGTTTGAAGCGTAGTGGCTATTCATTTTCATCCACGGGCACAACCTCTTCTTCAAGCTGTTGTCAAGATTTCGTGGAGTTTGCAAGGCACCTGCCCTTTGAGACCTTGCAAAATGAGTGGAGCGTACAAAGCCTTTTGATGTTCAGTGTCTTCAAGGCAGACAGTTCAATCCAACTCTGAAGCAGTCTGGCAACATCAATATCTGTTATTACAATGACATACAATAACAAACATGTCAGTTATTGTATCTATATGAATTGTTATGCCAGTATCTATTGATACATTCTGAAAGATTTTTTATAGCTTCATGTTGATTTAAATATGGTAGTTACTTATATTTGAGTTGGATACCATGATATTTTAACCTGTATTCTCCCTATTCTTTTATAATCATTCTACAGAGATTATTCAAATCTCAGTTAGGCAGAAGTCCATTATGAGTCTAAATATTTACCTTTATGGCCATATATAAGTCTTAACTTTATTTAATTCTTTCATAGGTGAAACACCCATACATGTAAAACAAAATAAATAAGTATAAAAATGTTTTTAAAAGACATAATGCAAAATTCAAGGCACAAAACCTTTTAAGAAACAAAGATAATCATTGAGTTGAAGATAATCATTGAATTGAAGATAATCATATCACTACAAATTCTTAAGAGTTACCAGGAAAAATATGAGTTTTATGTCTGAAAGAAGTGGATATAGAATCATGGAGAAGTGGGTGTAGGAACATTCCACTTCTAACTACAAATGTAGGTTGCAAATTATAGGGAATAAGTAGCCCTACATTAAACCATCAACTTGTTGCAATATCTTAAATCTCCCAAGTATAAAGGCACAGATTTGGCATTTATAGACTAGTCTATGTTCTGTGCCCATTGACAACAAGTCACTGATCCAGACATTACACAGTGAGCCTTAGTTTAGGAGAGTGACTTGTGTGGAATGAAATATCTCACAGGCTTTTGACAACTAGCACAGATCTCAGCTGCAGGCAGAGGGTAAACTGAAGGTCAATTGCCCTTCCTATCTATTTTTTCTAGGGTTGCCCCTCCAATGTATACTGCATTCTTTGTACCATCCCCTTACATGGACAGTTTCACAAAGCTAGGACAATTGTAGCTTAATTTTTTTATGGATTAAATGTGATGAAATAAAACTCTTTTCCAAAAATCAAATGTGACTGAGGAAATTGTGGGAAATGCTCGTGTAATCCCTAGCAACTCACATACAGCTTCTGGGATGAACTTCTTCTCAATTTGCATTACACACAGGACATAGCACATACTAGATGCTTCATAAAAGTATTTTACTGAGAGCAGGAGCAGAATATTTGTAATGATTCATTTATCTGGCCTCTTCCCAGTGTGAAGAGCAGGGAGCCATTATGACTGAATAAATGTCTTTTATATTTTTACTTTCTAAATTGGCAAAAGAATTTAAGATGAAGAAAACACTTTTAAAAGACACAAATAAGCTGTTTATTCACACTCTATTACACTTATTGTAAATAAATTATTCATACAAAAGCTGATGCACTTCTATCACTTAAGTTCTTGGGATAATCAAAAGCAATGTGGATTCCATTATTAAAAATGAAGAGGCAGGAAGAAGAAACTAGAAGAAGACTCACTTGACAGCAAAGTTATGCAGCATCATAATGAAAATGTGTCATCCTTTGTGGGTTATAAAATCTTAAAGGGATTTCAACTTGCAGGTATAAAGAAATAAGTGAGGCACATATCTAGTAATCTCATATGACATTGTCCAGAAAGGAAGGCATTAATAATCCATTAACATGAGTTGGGGTTTGTATGATCCTTTTCTTTTCCTGGGGTCCCTGAAAAATCAGCATCTGAAATAAAGACTGCCTTTCTCTTGAAGGTCAAGTGCTGCCATTGCCCTCTAACATACTGAATTCTCATCTGGACTATGTTGATACTGGAAAGCCAAATTTCAGAGTAACTTTCTGGAAAGCCTAGCCTTCAGAGAATATCACCAAACCTCTTAAATTTATCACTGCTCATCATGAGGACATTTGTCAGTGCCCAGAAAAAGGACTGTTCTATATCTAATCTCAAGAAGAGTCCTGTGATAGACAGATCAAAAGGAGACCTTTCCCATTCCAATTCCAATTATTTAAGATTTCCTCACCAGACAGACATTATGGTATGATCACATTTGCTAAAGGTCATTACTATATTAAAGCTTCAAATAATCACTGTTGACGACCAGCTTAGTCAAGGATACCACTTGCCAGGGTAGAGGCGTGGGGATTAAAAGAGCAAATAAAGAGAATGAAGATGAAAGCGAAAATAATAAAACAGAAGCATAGAATAGTACCAGGAGGGAGTTCCAATGAGTACTGAAATCGTCCATGTTTAATTTCCATTTGCTTAAGTACTCCAACCCCAAAAGGTAGGAATAAGGGAGTAAGATTAAAAACTGCATTAGCATGTTAGAAGGAATGAACAGACCAGTTGCAGAATTATGGACTACAGTCTTAGTTAAATATTCTGTCACCAGAACAAGACAAGCAACACTCACACCCTAGACCAAAACATTCTGTAGGCAAATCACTCTCTGGGTGAAATCCATAGTTATCTTCCTAAGGTAGTAGGAACCTAGTTGGATCCTTAGACTTTTGTTTGAGGTAGAAACAGATCTATTTCTTAATACCTGAAATACCAGGTCTGGATATTATCCACACCTGTTGACAATAACCTTGAAGGAACAGAAATAAGTTCTAACTCTCTGATCTTTAGTCAAGATAGAATGGACTCATAACTACGGGCTTTGTCAAACCACCTCAAGATATATGAATGAATTAGTGCTTTCTAATGTTGATAACTAAAAATCACAAATGATTAAATATAAATAAATAAAATATATCTTACATTTTTATATGTATTATAAGTATTAATACAGTATATATTTATATACTTTTTAGAAGATTATAAAGTAATTCATCCTTTTGAAGTGGCCACATATTCTTGGGTAAAGATATATCTCATTGGCTATGGTATTTATAGAATTTTTTATGAAGTATTGTTTTGGCATTATTGCCAAAATTGATGTTTTTGAAAGAAACCATGTATAAATACTTCTAAAATTATTAGTATTATGTTGTGACAAATGTTTCATAATTTCCATCAATCCCTTTATTAATACCTTCATAACAAGTATTTTGGATATTTCTATCCCCAAATTTCAAAAGCTACAGTCACATTATATATTTCACAAAAAATGCTGTAATTTTTTCCCCTCAGAATCTCAGAGCCAAATTTGCACTCTACTTACAGTGATTTAATGATATTTTATAATTGGCATTTCTGTATATAAATTGTATCTTCCAGTATTATTTTATAGTTCATTGTCATGTCCCTTTTCATTAATCTGTCTATCAAATTATATTTTATTTATCGTTATTATATAAACAACATAAAATCCTTATTATCACTGAAATGAACCTAAATTCTCCCAATTAAAAATTTTATATGAAGGCTTATTGAATACAGCAACTTAAATTTTAAAATAAATTCCAGATGAGCTCATTTAAAGTGATTGCTTCATCTGAGGGGGTAGAATATAAGCACCCTTTTGAATGATAAACTTGAAGAGCAATTTCACTGTGATGAAGAGGATGTGGTCCTGAAGTTATGCACAGATAGTTCACACCCACTGTATTGGAAA
This sequence comes from Alexandromys fortis, assembly GCF_014885135.2. Lineage (NCBI taxonomy): Eukaryota > Metazoa > Chordata > Mammalia > Rodentia > Cricetidae > Alexandromys > Alexandromys fortis. The sequence goes on along the minus strand of NW_026068029.1, from coordinate 4,252,689 downwards.
ATGGCAACACTGGTAAGCAAACTGACTTAAGACCAGAGTGTTTTTACACTGTTTTAAGTCACAGTAAAGTCTCAAAAGAAACTAGGATTACGGTTTTATTACTAATATATCATTCACTGATTTACTATTTAGGTTAGTAACTTTATCCTTAATTAAAAGTAGTATACCCATGGAGAATACAAAATCCTGAAGGTAAAGTATAAGTTAATTTGCTAACAAAAACAATTCAGGTTAAAACCCATTGAACATATAACCTTGTCTTATAACAGAAATAACCCTGTATTACAAAATATGAAACTCAACTAAGAAATCAATGAAACAATAGCATAGGAAAACACAACGAATAAAATTGGAACTACCAAATGTTATTAGAACGATTTGCCTAGTATAAACAAGATCTATTAAAGCACTAATAGTGCTTTAGAAAATTATCTTCATTTTAAAAGAATGCATGAAAATAAGAACTGCTAAACGAATAAGTCAAATAAACACAATCACCAAGGGGTATGAATTAAAGGGGAAGACAAAAATAATATATACATAGTTATATGAATGTACAAGTACTCTGCATATTAAAAACCCTGAAACATCTTACGAGATTCTTCAAGAATATTCAAGTCTTAGAGTGAGGGTATATGATAAAAACGTGAGCTAGAGGGTCAGCTCCCAGAAGAAATAATAAAGTCAGTGTAACAATCACAGAGATGAGAAAATATTGTAGTGGGGATTACTGTGACTAATTCAAGGGAGGGTGGAAAAAGTCCCTTTGGCAGCTGCTTACCCAGCTAATGGTACTAACTAAAGGGGAGGCCAAAGACAAACCTATCACATAGACTTGTGGACAAAGGGCTTCCTAGCTAGGAAAATAAACAAAGCTCAGACTGAGCAAAAATTCTAAGTGAGAGTACTGATACCTTTCTGTCTTTTGACGAAATATTAACACAGAATTAGTGAATCAGACAGACAAGTCTAGAAGGTATGATAGGTTAAACAGTATTTTCCTAGATAAATGTGATTAATTAAAAAAATTATTCATAGTAGTTCTAAGGGGATACATTTAATTTATAATAGCAACATTATACTTTTTCAATATATCTTTTATCAGAGTATAACTGGTAGCAATAAGTTCATTCAAGGATTAATCAACTATCTGAGAAGAGGTGGGTCAGAAACGGGGTTCTGCCTATTGAAAAAAGCCAGTGCTTCATTCTTGATTCTTTTGTCTTGCTTACAGTAGTGACATTAAGCAATGCAGGTATGTGTTAAAGCAGGCTTTTGAGTGTCATTTAAGCTTCACAGTCCTATTATCATTAACAGTAATAGTGGAATTAGAAGAGATTTTGTGAGTGGACTGAGGACTGGTGGGAATGGAGATATGAGCAATCAGGTTGGGCAGAGGATGGTAGTACTGAAAGAGATTTCTAAAAAGCTGGGAGAGGATATTTTGGGGTCAGGTAAAAACCTGGCACAAGGTTTTTAAATAAACAAATAAACTCTCATGAATTTATGAGATTAACCCTAAGACTCCTAGCAATATTGTATGCGAAGCATGAGCTGGCCATCTCCTAAGACCAGGTAAGATTTCAAGTGGAGGGAGTGTTGGAAACCAACCCACTTACACAACCTTGACCTACACTCTGTCCTGCCTCCAGGATGTGCTGGATTAAGGGTGGCCGAGAGATTGAAAAGTGGCAAACCAATGACTGGTCTAGCCTAAAACCGATGCTAGGAGAGTAGGCCCATCCATGACACTCCAATACCAGGACCCACAAGCTGGATGACCCAGAGACTTAGAATAGAATCAAAAATGACTAGAGGAAAAATGTCGATGTAATGATGCCTAATAACACGCTACTATACTAGCCCAAATGTCACCAGAGAGGCTTCATCCAGAAACTTATGGAAACAAATGCAGACCCACAGCAGAACACTGGGCAGAGTTTGGGGAATCCTGCAGAAGACGGTGAGAAAGGATTATACGTAAGAGCCAGAGGGGTCAAGGACATCACAATAAATCACACAGAATCAACATATTTGGACTCACAGGGGCTCATTCAGACTGAATCGACTTCCAGAAAACCTGCACGGCCCTGCAGTATAGCTTGGACCTTCTGTGGGGCTCCTAACAGTGGAAACAGGGGCTGTCTCTGACTCTTTTACTGGCTTTTGGGATCTTACTCTTCATACTGGTTCACCTTGCCTAGTCTTAATACATGTGGAGATGTTGTGTACTACTGAAACTGGATATGCCCTGTTTTTTGTTTTGTTTTGTTTTGTTTTTTTTGATAGTCATGGGAGATCTGCTGCTCCTAAACAGAAACGGAGGACAAGTGGACTGAGGAGTGTGGACAGATGGCAATGGGAGGAGATACTGGGAGAAGAAGAGGGAGGGGAAATTGCAGCCATGATATAAAATAGAGATCAAATGCCTTTGATTTGGAGGCATATCTCATGCCCAGACCCTCTTCGACCTAGTTCATTGTCCCATTTTGTTATAATATCTTCCACATCTGGACCATGATCTTCCTGGTGTCTAATGCATGAAAGGTATCAAAAATCTTTTTTTTTTCAATCACAGAGAAGTGAACTTCACCACTGATATTTTGGTTGCTCTTATATGATAATAAAACCATTCAAAGAGGGTATTACTGAACTTTTCTCTTGTTGACTACAATCTAACTGTAACACTGGATACAAACAGTCCTGAGAACTGATCTCATGAACTGAAAGAAAGAAAGAAAGCAGACTTGTGAATGTGTCACTCTAGAGATTTTTCCTAGAGAATAAATAAAAAGCAAGGGGGGAACACACAGGGGAATAACAGCTGTACATACTGGATTAACACCGAAACTTTTGAGCATTTTTAGGTTTCACATATCCACCCCATCATAGAGGATTCCAATCACCATTTCATTCTTCCTCCCAACAGCCCTGCTTTCTGGAATTACTGGCAAAAAAATCTATAAAATGATGACTAAATTAAATAAGATTTAAAGGGGTAGCTATACACACACTATATGTAATAAATCTTTTCAACAGTTATAATGACACAGTGGAGGTCAGTTATTGAAATAAATAGTATTTCTTACATAAATTCTACTAAGCTATATGCATTGTGAGTAGAATATTTATGCCTTAGAATATCCCACATATTGCTTGATATTCAAGAATTTTTATATTCAGAACTCTGATAATAGCAGCAAAATGACCCTGTGTTAGTAGAGCTTTAACTGGATGTGCACAGTCAGGATAGTTAGAGAATATTCCCTAAGTAAGTGCTGATTAAGTTGAGGCCTGAAGCTTAGTTGGAAGTGTCCTTGGTGATGATGAAAAATAAAGCTATTACTGGGGAGTTAGAGAGATGGCTCAGCAGTTAAGAGCACTGTTTGTTCTTGAAATGACTTGAATTCGGTATTCTTTTCTCAGTACTCACATGTTGTGGTTCACAACTACTCACAACCTCCAGGTTCAGGGGAGCCATCACTATCTTCTGACCTCTATGGTAACCAGGAACACGTGTGGTACACATACATGCATTCAGGCAAAACATTTGTACACATAAATAAATGAAACTGACAAACCATCATGAATAGAAGGGACAATTTGGGCAAAGATGTATGGCTATCTACACTGTGAGTGAAACACTTATGCCTTAGACTATCCCACTATTGCTTAATTTATATATAAATTTAGAAGTTAGAACCTTCAGAAAATTCAGAGGGTAGAGAAAATGACATGATTATACATAATCATTTAGAATAATCATTACCTTAGCACAATACCTTAAATTTTACCAACCCACATGTCCACACATTTTCTTTGGATGTTTTACAGAAAATAAAACACCCAAGGTGAACTCTAGAATGGAATATGAATTAATATTGTTTGAGATGTTGACCAAACTATGGTTCTATATTAGTAAATATATAACACTTACCAATGTCATTGCTTATCTCATATCTGTCCAGTCCATCTCTAACCAAACTTAAAACCTTACTTGTTCCTAGTAAGAAAATAACAACACATTTTATATGCCTGTACTCATGTGCTGTCCCTTAGACAGGTTTGTCAGAAAGTTTAAGAGCTTGCACAGCTTGCTTGCTGGGAAACCTGGAAGTATCTGGCACTTATTTCCCTAGGAACTGTATGTGACCACATGTTGTCTGGCAGCTAGTAGTTAAATATTTCATCTTACTCTGTCTTCTGAGGGAGAAATTCTGGATCATAATGCTCAACATAAAAATTAAGAGCCTTGCCGACATCGTTTAAACGTTCTTGCCCACCTTGATTGCCCTCTTAATAAAGTCTTTTAAGGAAGGTATTCCTTTCCTTAATAAACTTTTCTATTATATTCCAGGAATTTTATTATCAGTAGTAGCAGCAGCAGCAACAGCCTCATTATCATTATCATCAGTATCAGTATTTTATCGCAAATTAACTTATTTGTAGTTATCTCCTTTTACCACAGATATAGTTTTGAAGAAACCCAAACTTAGGTTGACAGATCATAATGCACAGTTTCCATTTCTAATTATACAATGACACCTAGTCCACTGGAGAAAAAGGGAAATAACTGTTTTAAATAACTTGGGATGGGGTGCAAAATCAAGGATACAATCCCCAAGAGGAGAACATTGTTTACTTAGCTCACTAACATTCTTATTTTTAACTACATTTGAGTATTAGAGTCCATTAACAACCACTAAGTCCTGGGCCCACTTATTTTAAAAGCAATGCACTGAAAAGATTCAGCAATGGAATTTGACAAATGGCTTTATGCATGAATGAACTTTAGCCCCCTTTGACCTTAATTGCCTATTTTGAGAGTGTTATGTTTTACTTGCTAAACAAAGCCTAGAAGGAGTTAACATTTCATTTAAGTGACCTATAATTGCCGCCATCCAAACCTCTTGGAATAATCCTCCATGTAGACAGTTTTAATGTTTCTCATATGGATTTTGCCTGAGAAAAATTTGTTTTCCAGAAGATAGCAGTTCTAAGGTGAAAATACTGGCATAAGTATATCCTTTATCTTCAGTGTGAAGTTATAAAACCAGAAAACTCCTCTTTTCCATCCCCTTTTTATGTGCTGATATGAAAAATAAGAAGTAAGTGGAAACATAGAGGTTGCAAAACATGAATATCCTTTAAAAGAAACCATTCGCTCACATACTTGTCTAAGTTTACTGCCCTTAGTCATTCCATAAGTGCTGTGGAAAACACAGGGTACTTCAGATTAAACTCAATTCAGTAGCACAATCATTATACAGTGTTGGTATAAAAATGATTTTAGAATCATATATTTCATATTTACAGCAATTAAAAACAGGTTACTAAGTCACTACAAATTATCTTCTTTTAGGAGGTGTGTCCATATAATACTGCTGATTTATGAAAAATATGTGGCTTGGTTCATTTTGGATTTGATGCTGTTCTCAATGTAGTAATGAAAGGCAGATATCAACAAAATAAGGAACTTTCTAGTTGCAGAATTGTCCATACAGTCAGTCCATTGTGCCAATAAAGGCACCTCAATTAAAGGATGGAGTCAGCGATTGGCTGACTGGGATTAACCATAAAGCTCTTGAAGGATTTAGAAAAGGGAGGAGAAGGACAGGAAGGAGGAGGAGGGATTTACCACTGCTGGTGCTTCTGTAAAAACAGATAGTCAGCTGATTGTTCTGCTTTCCTTGGACTTTTCAGGTCTTTATCTCAATTTCTGACTCCCGAGGTTTTATTATATAAGAACAGATTAGGTTATCATGAAGTTTGGCAGCCTCACTTTCCAAATTAGGTATGCTTTCCATAATAACTGAGTTTCTTTTAATTTTTATTTTTTTCCATTTATTTTACATACTGACCACAGATTTCCCTCCCTCCTCTCTTCCCATTCTCTCCTCCATCTCTTCTCTACCTACCCTCCCCAACCACTCCTCCTCCATTTGTCTGTATTTCAGAAAGGGGCAAGCCTCTCATGGACATCAACAAAGCATGGCACATCAAGGTGAGGCAGGACCAAACTCCTACCCTCTGTGTCAAGGTTGGGTGAAGCAACCCATCTTGTGGAAAGGATTTCCAAAAGCCAGCTCAAGTGCCAGGGACAGGTCCTGATTCTACTGCTAGGAGCTCCGCACCCACATTCAAAACCCAGCTACATAACTGTCACACATATGCAGAGGACCTAGTTTGATTCCATACAGGCTCCCTAGCTATAGGTCTGTAGTTGGTGAGCTCCCAGGAGTTCAGGTCAGCTGTCTCTGTGGATTCATTTGTCATAACCTTGACTCCCTTGCCACATACAATCTTTCCTCTCTCTCTTCAACAGGACTTGCAGAGTTCAACCCAATGATTGGCTGTAGATCTCGGCATCTGCTTCCATCAGTTACTGGAAGAATGCTTTCTGATGACAATTAGGATAATCTAATTACATTACGGATAGGAGTCTGAACTAAGGTCATCCTTGTGGATACCTGGGATTTTCCCTGGCATCAGATAAAAATAACTTTATGAAGATGATAGAGGCCCTTAAAGTGGAAATGAACAAAAAATCCCTTAAAGAAATGAGAGGAAAAGCCAAACAGAAATTAGAAGAAATCAATCCCTTAAAGAAAGCCAAGAAATTCAAGAAAAAAATCAAACAGTGAAGGAAATGACTCAAGGCTTGAAAACTGAAATTGAAGCAATAAAGAAAACACAACCTGCGGGAATTCAGGAAATGGAAAATCTGGGTAAACAGGAACTACAGATGCAAGAGATGGAAAAGAGAATCCCAGGCACTGAAGATACAGTAGGGGACATAGCTTCATTGCTCAAAAAAAAAAAAAAAATGTTAAGTCCAATAAATTCTTAACACAAAATATCCAGAAAATCTGCAATAAAATGAAAAGACCAAACCTAAAAATAATAGGGATAGAAGAAGGAAAAGATTCCCAGCTCAAAGGCACAGAAAGCATATTCAAGAAAATCATAGAAAAAAATTCTCAAACTAAAACCAAACAGGCCTATAAAGGTACAAGAAGCTTACAGAACACCAAACAGTCTGAACAACAACAATAACAAAAACAAGTCCTTTTGCCATATCATAAATCAAAACACTAAACATGAAGAATAAACAAAGAATATTAAGAGTTGAAAAGGAAAAAAAAAGGAACATATAAAGGCAGACCTTTAAAAATTAGACCTGACTTTTCAATGGAGACTCTAAAACCCAGAAGATCTTGTAATGATGTTTTGCAGATACTAAGGGACCATAGATGCCAGCCCAGACTATTATAACCAGCAAAACGTTCAATCTCCATAGACGGAGAAAGCAAGATGTTTCATGACAAAACCTGATTTAAACAATATCTTTTCACAAATCCAGTCCTACAGAAAGTACTAGAAGGAAAATTCCAGCCCAAGGATGTTAGCTGCACCCATGAAAACACAGGCAATAGATAATTGCACACCAGCAAAAGCCAAAGAAAACACACACACACACACACACACACACACAGAGAGAGAGAGAGAGAGAGAGAGAGAGAGAGAGAGAGAGAGAGAGAATTAACAATCAGTGGTCATTAATATTAATATCTCTTAACATCAATGGAATCAATTCACCTATAAAAGGACACAGACTAACAGAATGGGTATGAAAACAGGACCCATCCTTGTGCTGCATATAAGAAACATACCTCAACTTCAAAGACAGACATCACCTCAGAGTAAAAGGTTCGGAAAAAGATTTTCCATTCAAATGGACCTAAGATGCAAGCCCGTGTAGCCATCCTAACACCTAACAAAATAAACTTCAAGCTAAAATTAATTACAAGAGTTAGAGAAGGACATTTCATATTCATCAAAGGAGAAATCCAACAAGATGAAGTCTCAGTTCTGAACATCTCTGCCACAAATACACAGGTACCACATTTGTAAAAGAAATGTTACTAAAGCTTAAATCCCATACCAAATTCTACACAGTAATAGTGGGAGTCTTCAACACCCCACACTCACCAATGGATAGGGCATCCAGACAGAAAGTTAACAGAGAAATAAGGGAACTAACAGATATTATGACTCAAAATTGCCTTAACAGACATCTATAGAACATTCCACTCGAACACAAAAGAATTTGCCTTCTTAGTGCCTCATGGAACCTTCACTAAAACCAAGCACATATTCAGACACAATGAAAATCTCAACAGATACAAAAGATTATAACCACCTGTATCTTATCACATCACCATAGGTTAAAGCTGGAGTTCAACAACAACACAAATTAAAGAAAGCCTAAAAACTCATGGATACTCAACAATTCTCAACTGAATTACCATTGGGTCACGGAAGACATAAGAAAGAAATGAAAGACTTCCTAAAATTAAATGAAAATTAATCTACATCATACCCAAACTTGTGAGACAAAAGCTGAATTTCTATATGACCCCGTATCTTCACAGTTGACTCAGCCTTGTTAACTTGTTATTTCTTCCATAATGCAATACTTGTCAGTTTGAAAGGCTAGCTACCAAAACCTGGTATTTTCCTCTGTTGTAAAAATATCTTTAAGACCTATAGATTTTGTTACGATGTTTGCAACACCCAGACCACAGAAATAATATCAGTACCTGCTATAAGACTCAACATTGCTGGTTACTGCAGAAATTTTGTCTGGTCAAGGTTGAGAACGGCACTATTAATTTACGGAAAGAAACAGATATTTAGAATGGAGTTAAGGAGTTGCAGGAGTAATCTGGGAGTGGGTATAGTCAAGATACATCACATGTATGCATGGAACTGCCAAATAATATATTTTTTCTTTCAAAATAATTTGTAGTAGAATATATTTTGATCATGTTTCTCCTTCTCTGACAACTTCCATATCATTCACAAATTCCTACCACTTTGTTCTCTGTCTTTCTCTCTTCTCTCCTTTCCTCCCCTCCTCTTTCCCTCTCTTTAAAAAAATATCAAGAAAACTGTTGTTGGTTGTTTTTATTCTTTTTTATTATTAATCTATAGGGGACCTGCCACCCAGATCCCAAATAAATACATACAAAGGCTTATTCTTACTTGGCCTTAGCTCGGTTTATTTCTAGTCAGTTTTTCTTAAATTATCCTGTCTACCTTTTGACTCTCGGATTTTACCTTTCTTTATTTCTTTATATCTTTTCTTTCCTTATTATTCCATATCTGTCTGTGTGACTGTGTGGCTGGCCCCTTCTCTTCTTGCTCCCCAATCTTTTCCACCCAGTTTTCTTCTATTTATTCTCCAGCCTGCTAGCCCTGCTTATCCTTTATTCTACTATGCTATTGGCTGTTCAACTCTTTATTAGACCATCAGGTGTTTTAGACAGGAAAAGTAACACAGCTTCACAGAGTTAAATAAATGCAACATAAAGGAATGTAATATGTTTTTCCAACATTAAATATTCCACAGCATAAACAAATGTAACACATCTTAAAATAATATTCTGTAACAGAAAAATCACAAAACAAAACTAAAACCAATAATGAAAAAGGCAGGAATAAAATCCCACAAAAAAACAAACAAAAATATTGACTGTCATCATTCTAAAGAAGCCTGCCAATATTGACAGTCAAGAGAGAAAAACCCAGATTTTCCCTTTGCCAGCAGGTATCAATTGAAAATAGCTTTTTGGTTAAGAGAAAGACAGTGTGTCCACTTCTCTCTCTCTCCATGCTAGTACGATGTCTAGCTTGAACCTGTGTAGGTCTTTTGGATGCTGCCACATTATCTATGAGTTCATATATACATTATTCCTGTTGCCTAGAAGATACAAATTTCTTGGAGTCATGAAGAACCTGAGGCTATTATAGTCTTTCTGCCTCCTTATCTGCAGAGATCCCTGAGCCTTCGTGGAAAGGCTTTGATAAAGACATCACATTTAAGACTGAGTTCTCCAAAACCACCCACTCTTTGCTTATTTTCAAATTGTGGATATCTGTTCATAGCCTCATACTGCAAGAAGAAGCTTCTCTGATGATTGTTGACTGTGTCACATACAAACTAGCAAACCAGAAATGTGCAGGCCATATATCTATGTGCATATTACATATGGCAATATGTTATTAGGAGTCATTTTATTGCTATGTTTATTTAGTAGAATAATAGTAATAGGTTTTCCCCTAGGCCCAAGACTAGAAAATTCTCAGGTTCTTGGCCATTTTTGAAGTGTCAGATTTGGGCTCCATCTCACGGAGTGTGACTTGAACCTAACAAGAAAGGTAATTTATTACTCCCATAACATTTGTGACATTATCGCACCAGTTAAGTGATGTAGGTTGCATTGCAGGGATTTTGGTTTTGTGACATTAATGTTTACCTTTCTCATTTGTTAGCATGAAGCATACCTTCCAGAATCTTGAATTCTAGTCAGTAGGGGTGAAGTTTCTACTTAGATGCCAGCTTGACTTCCCCATGATCATTGATACTAGTAATTCTTATCTTCAGTAATAGGGCTTTACTGAATATCAAGCTGCGGAGAGTAAACCACAGCCTTTGCAATAGTCTGTGATGTTTGAAGGTTTCCATTGGGTCCCTTTTCTCAATGACTTGACAAGAAGTACCCCCATTCCTGGTCTCATAAAATGTCTACCTGGGGAATTATCTCCCCTTCTTTTCATTATTCCATCTATATTCCTTTCATATCTGTACATATTTAAGAAAGTTCTAACACTAATCAGTTTTCATGTCTTTTCAAAAGCCTTTACTGTTAGTTTTTCCTCGTTAAATTCCTTCCTTTACCTCCCCCTTCTCTTTATAATACTAAATTGTATTTCCTCTTCCTTGGATGGTTCTCTTCTCTCCAGTGATCCCTTACTAGGTACCAAACCTCTCCTATTTATTCAAATTTTAGCATATACATCAAAAGTTTAAAAGCTAACCCCCATAATTAATAGTAAATGCACAATATTCATATTCTTGAGTTATATCACTCAGGATGATTTTCTGCTAGTTCTATTTTTTGCCTGCAACTTTCATAATTTCATATTTGTAACAATAGCTGAGTAATATTCAATTGCATAAACACAACACATTTTTTGTTATCCATTCACACTTGATAGGCAGCTAGGCTGTTTCCAATTGCTGGCTTCAATGAATGTGGATGAGCAAGTATCTCTGTAGTAGGAATTATGGTTTGCATATGACCATGAATAGTATAATTGAATCTTGGGGTGATCTCTTGAAATCTTCCCGAGGATCCTCCAAACTGCTTTCATAGTGGCTGTACAAGTGTGAACTCCCACCAGCACTGGATGAGAGTTCCTCTTGCCCCACATTCTCACCAGCGTGAGCTATTATTTATCTTATTGATCTTCGCCATTCTGCCTGGTGTAAGATGAAATCTCAAAGTAGCTTTATTTTCTTTTCCTGCTTGTTAAGGATATTAAACATTTCTTTAAGTGTTTCTCAGCCATTTGTGTTTAATCGTTTGAGAGCCCTCTTCTTAGTTCTGTATCCCATTTTAAATTGGATTAGATGTTTTCTTGATTTTCAGTAGTTTTCATTCTTTATCTACTTTGGATATGAGTTCTCTACATGATGTGAAGTTGCTAAAAATCTTGTCATTCTGCAGGCTGATTCTTTGTCCAAATGGTGGTGTCCTTTGCTGTGTAGAAGCCTTTCAGTTTATTAATCATTTATCTTAGTGCCTATACTATTGGTGTTCTGTTAAAAGAACATTCTTTTCTGTGGTAATTAGTTAAAACCTATCCCCCACTTTGTCTCCTATCAGACTTAGGGTATCTGGACTTATATTGAGGTTCTTGATCTATCTGTAGTTGCGTTTTCTATAGGATGGGTCTATTGACATTATACTGCATGCATTCTATTATATGCATTCTATTATATGCTACTATCCAGTTTGAACACCACCATTTTACTGAAGATGCTGCATTTTCTTTTTATTTATTTATTTTCTTTATTAATACAAATTTATTTATTAAAAATTTCCACCTCGTCCCCTCTCCCCCTCCTCCAGTCCTTAGAGAAGTTAGGGTACCCTGCCCTGTGGGAAGTCCAAGGCCCTCCCCCCTCCATCCAGGACTAGGAAGGTGTGCATCCAAACAGACTAGGCTCCCAAAAAGCCAGTACCTGCAGTAGAATCAAAACCCAGTGCCATTATCATTGGCTTCTCTGTCAGCGCCCATTGTCAGCTACATTGAGAGAGTCCAGTTTGATCACATGCTTGTTCAGTCCCAGTCCAGCTGGCTTTGGTGAGCTTCCATTAGATCAGTCATACCATCTCAGTGCATGGACGCACCCCTCCCAGGTCCTGACTTCCTGACTTCTCCCTCCTTCTGCTCTTCACCTGGACCTTGGGAGCTCAGTCCAGTGCTCCAGTGTGGGTCTCTGTCTCTATCTCCATTCATCGCCAGATGAATGTTCTATGTGATATTCAAGATATTCATCAGTGTGGCTATGGGAGAAGGCCAATTAAGGCATCCTCTCCTCTGCTGCCCAAGGACCTAGCTGGGGACATCCCCATGGACACCTGGGAACCCCTCTAGAGCCAAGTCTCTTGCCAACCCTAAAATAGCTCCCTTAATTAAGATATTTTCTTCCTTGGTCCCATATCCACCCTTCCTCCATCTCAGCCATCCCAGTCTCCAAGTTCTCCCCAATCCTCCCATTCTCCCTTCTCTTTACCCCTCTCCCCTTGCCCCCACTCCAACCCCACCCTTGTGCTCCCAACTTTTGCCCGGCGATCTTGTCTACTTCCAATTTACAGGAGGATAAATATATGTTTTTCTTTGGGTTCACCTTATTATTTAGCTTCTCTAGGATCATGAACTATAGACTCAGTGTCCTTTGTTTGTGGCTAGAATCCACTAATGAGTGAGTACATACCATAGTTATCTGTTTGGGTCTGGGTTATCTCATTCAGGATAGTGTTTTCTATTTCCATCCATTTGCATGCAAAATTCAAGATGTCATTGTTTTTTACTGCTGAGTGTAACTCTAATGTGTATATGTGCCATACCTTCTTTATCCATTCTTCCATTGAGGGGAATTCTCAACAGAAGAAGTTCAAATGGCCAAAAGATACTTAAGGTCATGTTCAACTTCCTTAGCAATCAGGGAAATGCAAATCAAAACAACTTTGAGATACCATCTTACACCTGTCAGAATGGCTAAAATCAAAAACACCAATGATAACCTATGCTGGAGAGGATGTGGAGTAAGGAGAACACTCATCCATTGCTGGTGGGAATGCAAACTTGTGCAACCACTTTGGAAATCAGTGTGGCAGTTTCTCAGGAAACTAGGAGTCAACCTACCTCAGGATCCAGCAATTCCACTCTTGGGAATATACCCAAGAAATGTCCAGTCATACTACAAAAGCATTTGTTCAACTATGTTCATAGCAGCACTGTTTGCAATACCCAGAACCTCGAAACAACCTAAGTGTCCCTCAGTGGATGATGCTGCATTTTCTACAGTGTGTATTTTAGCCCTTTTTGCCTGTACATGTGTGGACTTCTGTGAAGGCCTTCAATTGATCAATATGTCTGATTTTGTGACAATATGAAGCTGTTTTGTTACTATAGCTCTGTAGTTAAACCTGTAGTTTCAACCTGTGATGGGGATACCAACAGGAGTTCTTTTATTGTTCAGAGTTGTTTAAATTCAGTGAAGAATTGTTTTGGAATTTTGATGGGAATTACATTTACTTTATAGCTTAGGATGGCCATTTTCACATTATTAGTCATATTGATCCATGATCATATTAGATAATCTTTTCATGTGTTCTTGGATTTGGTATGCAATAACTTTCATGAGAATTTGTGCATCTATGTTTATGTTGTTCCATGTGATATTAATTTTTCTTTGAAAATCTAGTAGAATTCTTCACTGAATATCTCTAGTCCTGGGCATTTTTGTTTGAGATATTTTAATTACAACTTCTATTTCAAGATGTACTTATGCAACTGCTTAAATTTATTATTTAATCTTGATTTAATTTGGTAGGTTGTAAATATCAAGGAATTACTCATTATTTTTACAGTTTTTTTTATAGACCTTTAAATTACGTTTTTAGAACTCATTAAATTTCATTGGTGCCTGCTTTGATATGCCCCTTTTCACCTCTAATTTTTATCAATTTGAATATTTTGTCTTTGACTTTTAGCTAATTTGGCTAATGGTTTATCAACTTTAATGATGTTTTACTGAAGAAACAACTTTCCAATTCATAGATTCTTTGTATCATTTTAGTTTTTTTCTATTTTATTGTTCATGGTCCTGAGTTTTATTATTTCTTTTTATTTTAGAACTTTCACGTTTTCTGCCAAATTGCTAACATTAGATCTCTTTAATTTATTATTGTAGGCACTTAGTCCTATGAACTTGCCTCTTAGAACAACCTTTATTGTGTCCCATAGGTTTGGGTATATTTAAAAATTTGTTTCATGACTATTTCTGTCTTGATCTATTATTTATTGAGCAATGAGTTTTTTAATTTTCATGAGTTTGTGTACTTACTGGTGTTCTGTTATTGCTTATATACATCTTTAATTCATGATGTTCAGATAGATTGCAGGGGGTTATTTCAATTTTCATATATCTGTAGAGACGCACTTTTTTCATAATATGGAGTACATTTTGGAGAAAGTTTTATGAGCTACTGCAAAAAAATCTATCTGTAGTATTTGGATGCAATGTTCTGATGTCTGCTTCATGTGTTATTCTAGTAGGGCTGCATTTATATGTGATTTTGTCTTTTTCCCCTTTAATGCCATTTCACTTTTCTGTACATTTACTGTTTGAACCATTATGTGCTTAGGAATTCCTTTTCCTGTCCTATCAATGTAGTGTTTGTTATTCTTGTACCCTGATAGACAGACACCTCTTTCTTTAGGTTAGGGATATTTTCTTCTATGATTTTATTAAAACTAGTTTCTGTATGTGACATGGGTTTCTTCTCCTTTTATTTCAATCATTCATAAATTTAGTCTTTTCATAGTTTACCAGATTTTCTAGATGTTTTGTGACTAATTTTTTTTATTTTAGGTTTAACATTTTCTTTGACTGAGATATCCATTTCTTCTATGTTGCTTTCAAGACTAGAAAATTTCTCTTTCATGTCTGATTGTCTGTTCATAAGGCTTACTTATGAGTTTCTTGACATCCTGTGCTTTTCATTTTTAGTTTCATTTCATTTGGGATTTTCTTTAGTGATCCTATTTCTGTGTTAAATTCTACTTTCATGTTTTGAAACATTTTCAGTGTTTCATTCAACCACTCGTGTTTTCACTGCCTTTAAGGGATTCATTCATATCCTTCTCAAGATCCCTGAGCATAATCATAATTGGTATTTTGAAGTCTTTCTCTTGTACTTCAGCTAAATTCCTTTTCTCAAGTCCTGTTGAAATAAGACTGGAGGTTTCTAGAGGAAGCATATTGATCTGGCTGATCATATTTTTGTTTTTACACTGGAATCCAGTCATCTGCAGTTACCATGTTTAAAGTGTTTTTTGGCATAGATGTCTGGTCTTGTCATTGATGGGTTGATTCTTCTTTCTTTGTTTTTTGTTGTATGATCTGAATCCAAGCCAGTTGTGGTGCGTATGAGTTTCTTTGGTGGGGAATCAATTAAACAGGACCCCTGTAGATGAATAGAGACTGAAGCAGCAGGCATGGGGCCTACATGAGTTTTCATCAGGTCCTCTATGTATATATTATGTATGGCTGCTAACTTTGTGTTTTTATGAGACTTCTAATAGTCTAATAGACTCTTTTGTCTGTTTTGGGGACTCTCTTTCTCCTATTGGGTTGTCTTGTGTACCCTCGGTATGAGGTCTTTTGCCTTCTGTTATTGTGTCTTGTTTTCCATGTATAGCTATCATCTCTTGGAGCCTTCTCATTTCTGAAGAGGAAATGTTGGAGGAGAGAATCTGGGGAACAAGGGATGTAGGGGTGATAGGAGGAGTGAGAGAGGGGAAACTGTGGTTATATGAGTGAATAATCTATTTTTTATAAAAATAAATAAATATAAAAGTGCCTACCTGAATCCCATTTTAGAGTGGCCACTGGGAGTCCCTCTGAGGTAGTAGTTCTGCAGGTTGATGGGGGTCGCAATGGAGATGGACTGGAAGGAAAGTTTAAAACTGGTAGAGAGAAAGGACTAGAAGGATTGTGAGACTAGACAAAGAGAAAACATATTCTGCAAACAAACAAAAAATCTAAAACAAAAGAAATTAAAGTTTGCTGAGGAAATCACCCATGTCTATGAGGTAAAGTAAAGGAGAAATGAGAGTTGTAAGTTGGCAAGGAAGTAAAATACCTTCTCAAAGAGAGGTACAGGCAATTACTGACTACTAAAAGGAGAATCTGTCTGTCCAAGGGATGAGCTCCTGAAAGGTATGGAGAAATGATGTGAATACAGGAATCATGCAAGGTATTTTCAAAAATTAATTAAAAATTAAAATTTGAATAAAGGACTATCCAGTGATCCTTGAGTTTTATTTTTTTAAAAAAACTGTAAAACTTTAGAAACCTTAAACTTCAATCCTCTTCACTTTGTTCTTCAGTCAAGGGGAATATCTGTGCTTTGATCTTCATTCACATCATCCTGGCACCCCCTATATGAGCTGTTTCTCTGCCACTGAATCATACTTGCAGAGAACCAAGGGATTCTGGCACTGTCGGTCCTTTGCAATCTATTTCTGGCATTTACGTGAATGTGTACATGGTCCGAATTTGGAAAAATACATTCTCTTCCCTTCCAGTTTTCCTTTCATTCATTTCTTTTGTCTTTCTTAAATACTTATTTTCCTATTCGTTATAGTAATTCACTTAGAGCTTATGTTTCTAAGGATCCCTTGCAGGCAAAAGGTTTAAATTAAACAGTCAGTTGTCCTTTCTGGGTCTTGGCTACAGAAGCCACAGTGACTTCTCCAGGCTGCAGTAACACAGCCTAATTTATAGAAAAGAAGAAGCAGCAAATTAGGCTTTAACTATTAGCTTGCTATACCAGCATGCTTTGCCAAGAGCATCTCTAAAACCTAGAATGGTGCAATGCAGCCTAGGGCTATGAGGGGATGGGAAGGGACTGTTGAGAAAGGGACTTTGCTTCATAGGAAATAAAACTGGCCATTCACTATTAGTACCCAACAAGGTCAAACAACTTTCTTATAATCCATTTATGTCATATGTTTATCTTATTAACAAAGGTAATGTTAACAGTTATGAACACTGACAAGATTTAAGATCTACTTGAAATTTATTTTTAAAGATCAGAGTGAAGGGATAAATTGTGAAGATTATCTACTAGTAAAAAAGTAGATATTGCTTGCATGGAAATAAAAATTTGATGGACTCAATGTCTCTCCCTTGCATAGGTTATCAATTCTAATTCAGCATGAGAGCAAGAACAAATTGAAATTCTTCAAAACAATTCCAAATTTTGAAGCCAATGAAAGTTGATCTCTGTTAAAGGTGGTCGTGACTAGATATTGCTTACAATACAATGACAGAGTTGCAAAAGTAATATTGACATTGTGCATGGATTGACCTTGTTTTACAATCCTTAAGTACACAAACATCCAACAATTCTAGCTATATCTGTATAAAAATCTTCTCTTCATTCACAGATTCATAAAAGGAACAATGGCCTTAAGTATAACAGCCATTTGATAAGCAGAGGATTAGAAACCAGAGAGCTCACTTTTAGGTTCTGTTCCAAATATCTTTTTGACCCTAGTTTAAATCCCTTCTTGGGCCTCACTATTGTTATATAAGAGGCAAAAGGAGCAACTTAAAAGGTCTTTTGCAACTATGTATTTTGATAATTCTATAATTACTATACAATAAAAATTGAAAATAAAAGAATAAATCCCTGACGACTGCTTCCATTTTATTTTAAGAGAGGTTGCCTAGAACAAAGGCCTACAAAGATTCTCATCTAAGAACTTGCTGAAGGAATGACTATTCTCAAGAGAAAACAACAAAGGAGAGAATAAAGCAGGATAAACTAGGACCAAAAAATAATGATTTTGGAAATCTGAGCTCAGGCTTCTCCTGCAAAAATCTCTGTAGCATGCACTGATATCTACTTTTTCCACCATGAAAGAAAGCATCTATGCCTACAAATAAATAAGAGTTAGCCAAGGACCTCTTCAGGAATTGCACGCAGTGTACCATAGACAGTGTTACATGGGAGAAAGCACTGGAGGTAAGGATGCCATCTGTGAGCATTAGTGGCCACGATAGCTAAGGGGTCACAGGGTTGCTGTGCTAAAAGGCATCTGGATACTATATCCTCAGCATGTGCTATATGCTATTTTTCACTCCAGTTTTTTTTTAAAACAAAAGTATTACCAAACTAGTTTTTGATATTTATTTCATCAGATTTTGTTTTTCATATAGTAGGGATTTGCTAGAGAGATGTTAGAATAATCAGTTATATTTCACAAAATGACAACATTCTTATATAGTGGCAACCTGATTTTGTTGATACTTCATTTAGGCAATGTATAAAATGGTTATTCAATGAGAAACTGGAAAATCAAGACCAATCATGAAGTATTCATAAAATAATATTTAAAAGAATTATTTACTTTTAGGGGAAGTAAAAATTTAAAAATAAAAAAAAAACAACTTGCATGCTTGCACACACAGGCCTACTTGAAGTTAAAGTGCCTCTGAATTACTTTACTTTTGATTTTTATATTTATTCTGTGTGTGTGTGTGTACGTGTGCACAGTTGTGCATACTGGGGAAGTCAGAAAGAAAACTTTTACAGGTATCATCTCTCTGCTGACATGTGGGTTCTGAGGATTGAACTGAGTTGTAAGGCTTGCAGGGTAAGCACTTCTATCTGTTGTGACATTTTATCAGCCCTGGATTTGTTGTACTTATGCTAGGTGACATTATTGCAGGAATCTATATTATAGTTAGACTTGAGGGATTGCTGAATTAAGAGAGTTTATTACAATTTTAACACAAAAGAACCATAATAATAATACCACAACGATAACAATAATATGATTTGTTGCAAAGCTTAGTCTGCCTTCAATTATAGACAAAAAAATCTATTTAATTATTTAACATTCTGAAAAATGCCTAAAACAGCCTAAACAATACATACTTTAAGCTATTAACAGGAATACAGAGCCTACAATAAAACAAGATTAATGAATGCAGGTATTTTTTGAAAAGGAAGTCTGAAAAAGATTATAAAAGATTTTATTATATAAGAGGACTATGAATAAGAAGAAAGATGTAAATAGTCAAAAAACAGAAATAGTCAAAACAAATGTGGTTAATTTTACATTGCTGTCTTAAGACAGTTTCAAAGGATTCTATAAACTAATGACTTCAATTTGTTCAGGTCATGGACCACTTTGAAAATTTGTTTAAAGTTATGGACTTCCCAAGGGATGAAATGTATGTGCACACAAAATTTTACTATCAGTTTGGGTACAGAGTATCCCTGAAATTATGAAAAATAAATAATCACAATAGGGCAGAAGGAAGCTTCTGATCTGAATACATCTTTCACGTAGATTATTAAAGAGTTTCATTAGGACAACCAAAACCATATTTCATGAGTGTCTAGGCCAAGATTAGGTTTTTGAAGAAGACATAAAAAATACCTGCTAGGTTTTGTTAAGAGTGAAGTTTTTCTTTCCTTTTTGAGTTAATCAGACCACATAGTTTAACCACATTCTTCACTCATTGAAATATCTCTGTTCATTCAGAATGCAATTTAGAAAAAAGTACATCTTTCTCTACCCATCCCACCATCCCACTAATTTAGAATTATGAAAGAGACTAGTCTGATTTCCATGGATGCTGACCTTTGCATATTTTTATTTCATATTTTACCTAAAAGCTTTATGGTAGATGCATGTGTGTGTGCACATGTGCACGCACGCACACACACACACACACACACACACACCTCAAGTCACCTTTGAGCTTGTTTAATTGCATTGATTTCACAAAACCTATCTTTTGTCCACGTCTCTATAAACTACCACCAGTCACATGGTTTATGGGTTATTTTTACTCAAGATCTCCAACCAGAATTTGTCATCTAAACAGCCCCAATTCAAGATTTAAAAATCATGCCATAGCATGCTCTTACGGAACAGTGTGCACCTTTAAAGAAAATTTTGTCTCTCTCAATTTCATTTTTGGGGACTGTGTTTAAGAGGAACACTTAGTCATTGTATGATTTGCATACTAGCATTGCAGTGCTCCAGCATTCTCTGTGCAGATTAGGAGCCAGACTAATTCTTCTTTCCTTCCATATTATTAACATAGGTAATGCACATTTATTAAGGATAGAGCCAACTGAAATAATTCAGGAAAATTAATGCTCCAAATGAATGCAATTTCAGAGCTCAGTGAGTGCATTATAGGCTTATTATTCTTATCCTGTATGAGATGTTATAGTCAGCAGTTTTGATTTCTATGGAAGGGTAGTAATAATTATTCTCTCTTTTCTGCTTGATGACCTGGTTATGTGGCACTTTTTCTCCAGTGAAGGTGTATCATTGTGTCTTTGGATACTATAATCTATTAAGAAGTATTCAGTTAAAATATCAGAGGACAATGGAAAAATATTGGTTACTAAATTTACCGAAACAAGCTAAGTGATACAATGAATATGCAACTCCTTGTTTCTGTATCTAACTGCCTCACAAACACACACATCCAATTATAAACAATGCACATAAGTGTAGAGTATGCTATAATATGTGACATATGTACACTACAAACTGGAGAGACAGGACTTTACATCATGGAACTTATTTTTTAATGGAAGATACAGTATCAGCAGGGGGATTATCCTTCAGTAGAAAACAAGATGGTCCAAACTAGACTAGGAGAGAAGATAAAACATAGTAAAGTCATAATTTGATGATGTGATAAGCAGCAATTTTGATTATTTATTTGAAATCTTTCCTAAGAAAGTGTGTGGTGAGGTCATAAGCTTAGAGTAAAGAGGGAAGGCCCAGGTAACAGGAGTTAAAGATGGAGAAGAATGTTGAAATTGCTTATTAGAAGATTGAAAACCTACAGTTAATGGGATGTTGCTAATGGTATATTTTGGCCTAATATAAGGGTATCTAGGTGAAATAAATCTGCCTTGTTTTGTGTTCTTCCCGCCAAAATTAGGAATCTTATTAGACATGAATGGGAAAAGCAAGTGGTTGGGTTCAAATGAGTAGGAAATTTGAAGAGAAATATAAGAGTGAGACGGAACAAAGCACAAAGATGGAATTTTTGGAAGAGAGCACACTGAAAGAAGGATCAAAAGAATTAGGCTGGTCATATTTACTTTACCCATGGTACACAAACAGTCTACCACTTAGCTATAGCTCCAAACCCAATTTAGTATTTTTTCTATTTGAAAAAAGCAAAAAATCAATTATGTTTGAGAGCTGAGATTATGCATTTAAAACTTGTAGGATCTATACTAAATAATGCTGTATAATTCACCGAACACTTTTGAAGGATAGTGTTTATTTATCTTCCAAGCACAACCTTTGTGTTATGCCTGATGCAACGCAACAGTTTAAACACTGAGTAACAATGCTCCATTGGGAACGGTTGCAGTGAAATCAACAGTATTGCAGCAGATCAGTGAGGAAAGTCAGAATCTAGATACACTCAAGTAATATTAATCAGAAGGGATCTATAACTGCTTTGCTACCTACATCATGTTGTAGAAAAGGCTTATGTAATTGAAAACTAAGCTTGGAATTTTTACAGAGGAATGTTGACTCTCTGACAATTCTTCTGTCTATGGTGTGAGTTCTAGTCATTACTTTGTGTTTAGCCTGGGGCCATTACAATTCATATTTCACCATTATAATGTCTTAATTTTTAAACTGTTGATAATAATGTTTTCTCAGAATTGGTGAGAAGCCTAACAAGTTTACTGAGAGGTCTAACACAGAAAAAAGTGTGTGTGTGTGTGTGTGTGTGTGTGTGTGTGTGTAATGCATTTCATCGTAATTATTATTCAAGTGAGAGAATTTAAATCAGTGGTCCCTTAGAAAACTGGACACATTGAAAGCAGTAATGATTAACAACATTTTATCTATCCTTTGAAATCTTATTTGTGGTCAACAGAATAGAAATAATTCCAAAAATCATATTTCTCCTTTGAGAGAGGGCCGAATCCTAACCACTAGACCACCAGGGAGGACATCATATTTCTCCTTTGAAAGTCATTTTAATAGAGTATGTTTCAATGCTGCATCCTGCATTTTGTCCAATATTCACATATGGGGCAGTGAAATGAAGAACATTGTGCACCCTTTCTAGATACATTAATGGGAACATGATCTATTATGTTGTTCGGTATTTCTAATATAAAACTCAGATTATAGTTCTTTCAGTACCATGAAATGTCTTCCCTTTATGAAGGAAGTGTGTGTTTCTTTTGATCATATTTTTTTTCTCTGCTCTGGTTCGCTTTTTTGTTTTAACTGCATAGAAATTTAGAATAAAATTTAATGTTCTCTCATGGTATTTAGGTTTTAATATTTCAATCAATCTTTTTGTTTCCCCATATCTCTTTCTCTATCTTCCCTAATATACACATATATTTCAAAATCTACTTTATAAAATTAGTATACATATATTTCATACTTTCAATATTCCAACATTGGTTTTGTAAAGATAACTTAATCCACATATTGTATTCATTTAATGTATTAACTATTATATTTTATATAAGCTTAGAAATATAAATATAATAGTAAAATACATCAAAATACTTATAGTCATTGCCACAAGTTATTAACAGTTTACGAGGAACTATTTGTAATTGATCTCAGTGGCAAAAGGACAATCCTTTTTCTCCAATGAAGTGTCAACCGCACTACCAGATCGGCCACATACCCAGGAGTAGTTGGCCAACACAATACAAAAGCCATGTTGGTTTTGTTTTGTTTTTGACTTTTTGTTTTATTTTTACTTTTTGTCATATTGTTTTTTGTTTGTTTATTTTGATTCTCATTTTTGTTTGTTTTGGTTTTGGAACAGAGAAGAGAGAGATAAAACACTTAGTTGGCAGGCTAGGAGAAGTTAAGGGAGGGTAAGCTTGATCAAAATTTTTTATGAAATACAAATGTAATTACAAAAAATATCCCCAAAGAAATAAAGCCTTATCCAAAAACATGGGTTTATCAAGTCTTTACTATAGCCACAAGAAATATAGTATACCTATATATAGATTTTGGAGATGAGGAAATGGAAGGTCCAGAGAGTCTGTGCCCTGATAATCCATGGTCAGGTAGCTTGTTAGACTCTAAGATTCTCCCGACTTTCAAACCTTTAAATACCATCATTGAGTCCTACTCTATCTCTGATAAAGAATTAACCGTGTCCAAGTGTGCGATGATTGAAATCTTGCCCTGATGCTCAGAACAGTACTGATCATGATACTATAATTACCATCTTCTTTTAGTCATGAACACCCAGAGGCAGGACGTCTCGAATCTCTATGTTAATATGTCTAGTACATAGCATCATGTATCCCTTCATACAGTGGACTATAGATGTCTGAACTGGAGACCTTTTCTAGAGAAATATGGGCTAAGTCTAGCTAAAGGTGGGGGTAAAACTTATTTCTCCTTTGATCAAAGGAAAGACAGAAGTAGCTTAAGAAAATGCAAAGAGAGACCATTCTTTATCCTGAAATATTTTGTAAATCCTTCTAAAAAATTTCTAATTGGAATAAGAAAGTTTCTGCCTATAAACTGTACAGCTAGAAGCTATTCCTTGTGTGAAATATGAACACTTATTCTTATGTCCACAGTCCTTCAGCTGATTAAACGGAATTACAGAAGGTGAATATAACCCGTCATAATAATGAATATTTTAGTCAATATTATGTTGAAATTAGACACTATTCCTAGCCCTGTTTTCCCTTACAGCAATTTGCATATGCAACCAGAAGTCGATTTGTCAAATATATTCTCATGCACTGAAAACATTTAGTTTCAAACTTAATTCAAAGTGTCAACATTTTTTATCATTCCATATTCAATATAAATTTCAGCACTTTCCTGTGTACTGACAAAGAAGAAAGAAATACTTATTCTTAAAACATAAGTTCACTAGTGTTTATAAAATGATTAAGAAGTATGTAAATGAACATGTCCAATCCTTTTCAACTGATTCTATAACTCATATACATCTAGTTTAGTAAAAGCTTACTTTCTATAAAAATAAATTGAAGACCTATTTGACCTATTCATTGAAGAGACAACACGGTGTGGAAAGTCCTTCTGTATGCTGCTTTTATTGGTTAATGAAGAAAGCTGTTTTGACCAGTAGCTTAGCAGAACAGAGCAAGGGGGAATTCCAAGCAGACAGAGGAGGAAAGAAGGCAGAGTCAGGGAGAAGCCTTGTAACAGCTGAAGGAGAAAGACGCCCATGGCAGCCACTGGAACTTTGTAGATAGGCCATGACCTCATGGTGATGCACAGATTAATAGAAATTGATTAATGTAAGATGTACTAGCTAGAAATATGCATAAGCTAATAGACCAAGCAGTGTTTTAATTTATAAAGTTTCTGTGTGGTTATTTTGGATCTGGGCAACGGGGAAATGAACAAGCAGCCTCCAACTACAGACAACACATTTGCTTAGTATGGTTTCCAGAGGCTGTAAACTGCTTCTGTACTCGTAGGAGAAAAACAACAATTTTTCTCCAAGAAGTCATTTTATAAGAAGGTTTAAAAAAGAAAGAAGAAAACGGTGAGACAAAAATCAAGATCAAAGGAAAAGAAGTGTTTTTCTTTTCAAAATCACCTCTTCTAGAGTACATACTAGTTTTTGCTACTGTGTATACAAATTCTCTAATCAACATTTTGAAATAAGAATAAGATGAATATAAAATGTTTAAAACATATTTTATATAAATAATATTCTTGGCATTTTCTCAAATGTTAAAATAATCTTTTTAATAGAATATTATGAATTACAAGCACGTTTACAATGCCAAATGCTATTATATATGCTCTAATAATGGACATTAAACTTTTGATATAATGAAAAAGGTAAGTGCCCTGAGGAAAAAAACAAGGCCCTCTAATTCAATATGATCAAATTTCTTGTGAACCCACAGAGACTGAGGTAGCATGCACAGGGCCTGCTTGGGTCTGCACCATGTCCTCTCCATGTATGTTATGGCTTCCAGCTTAGTGTTTGTATGGGATTTCTGAGTGTGCAGATGAGTGTGTCTCTGATACCTGTGCATTCCCTTGGGCTGTTTTGTTTCAGTTAGCTTGTTTTGTCCATCTTTGATGTGTTAAAACTCATTGTATTTTACTTTAACACTATCCCTTAGAAGCCTGTTTGTTTTATAATGATAGACATAAATGGAGTGAATCTGGGTGGCAGGGGAGGTGGGAAGAAACTGGGAGAAATAGAAGGAGGGTAAACCATAATTAGGACACATTAGGCTGTGATCATTTTTTTTTAAATATCTTTTAAAAAAATACCTTACCAGTTTTGATTTTATAAAGCAACATGACATGTATTATACAATGTTTCTATTAGCATGTTTTTATGAGTCAATGAATTTAATTCTGAAAATATTTTTTTATTAAAAATTTCCATCTCCTCCCCACCTCCCATTTCCCTCCCCCCACCCCCTTCCCCTACCTCTCCAGTCCAAAGAGCAATCAGGGTTCCCTGCCCTATGGGAAGTCCAAGGTCCTCCCACCTCCATCCAGGTCTAGGAAGGTGCACATCCAAACAGACTAGGCTCCCATAAAGCCAGTACATGCAGTAGGATCAAAACTCAGTGCCATTGTCCTTGGTTTCTCATCAGCCCTCATTGTCCGCCATGTTCAGAGAGTCCAGTTTAATCCCATGCTTTTTCAGTCCCAGTCCAGCTGGCCTTGGTGAGCTCCAATTAGACCAGCCCCACCATCTCAGTGGGTGGGCACACCCCTCGCGGTCCTGACTTCCTTGCTCATGTTCTCCCTCCTACTGCTCCTCATTTGGACCTTAGGAGCTCAGTCCGGTGCTCCAGTGTGGGTCTCTGTCTCTATCTCCATCGCCAGATGAAGGTTCTATGGTGATATGCAAGATATTCATCAGTACGGCTATAGGATCAGACCATTTCAGGCTTGCTCTCCTCAGCTGCCCAAGAAACTAGCTGAAGACATCTCCATGGACACTAGGGAACTCCTCTAGAGTCAATGACATCTTGAATTTTGCATGCAAATGGATGGAAAAAGAAAACACTATCCTGAGTGAGGTAACCCAGACCCAAAAAGATGAACATGGGATGTGCTCACTCATAAGTAGTTTCTAGCCATAAATAAAGGACATTGAGCCTATAATTCGTGATCCTAGAGAATCTAAATAAGAAGGTGAACCCAAAGAAAAACATATAGTTATCCTCCTGAATATTGCAAGTAGATAAGATTGCCAGGCAAAAATTGGGAACTTGGGGGTGGGAATGGGATGGGGGTAAGGGAAGACAGGGGGAGAAAAATGAGAAGGGAGGATGGGGAGAGCTTGGGGGAATGGGATGGTTTGGATGGAGGAAGGGTGGATATGGGAGCAGGGTAGTATATTTCTTAATTAAGGGAGCCATTTTAGGGTTGGCAAGAGACTTGACTCTGAAAATATTTTTCAATGCAATGAATTCATCCAATGCTCTCTTTTTGAGGTAGTTGATAATTCATACAAATAGTTTTCTCTTTTTCTCCTTTTTGTTTTTGAAAATAGATTTTCTTTCCATATAGTATGCTCTGGTTATCGTTTTCCCTTCCCCAACTCTTCCCAGATCCTGCTTTCCTCCTTACCCACCAAAATTCAGATGCTCTCTTTTTCTCTCATTAGAAAACAGACAGGCAAGTAAAAGTAATATTTAAAATAAGATAAAACAAAGCAGAATAGGACAAAACAAAGAAATGAAAGAAAAAGCGCCAAAATGAGAAGAAACTAATTTTAGACACAGAGACCCACATGTTTGCACACAGAGAAATCCCATAAACACACAAAAGCAGAAACCATAATCCATACACAAAAGACCTATGAGGTCTAAAGGGAGACAATTGCTGACATGACATTATGAGGCAAAGAACCTCCAAATGTCATTGAGTGCATTTTGTACTGGCCATCTAGGGTTGGGCCTGAGGCCTGCCCTTAAGTGTGGTTTGTATCTCTACTGAGACTCTATTGGAGAAAGCTATTTTTTCCTTTGTGACTAGTTATCCATTAAAGATAGCTTCCACAACAGGGGCAGGAACTTGTGTCCACTTTTCCTCTCAGCACTGGGATACCATCTGTCTTAGACCTGTGCAGACCAACCTCGTGCTTGCTGCCACAGTCTGTGAGTTCAATGTGCATCAGCCTCATTGTGCATAAAAGATCTATTTCCTTGGTATCTTTCATCCACCTCGCTCTTAAAATCTTTCTGCCTCGTCTTTCACAGAGTTCTGTGAGCCCCCAGGGGAGGGATTTGATGGAGACATTCTATATAGGACTGAGTAGCACAAGGTCTTTCCCCCTCTGCACATTGTTCATCAGTGCGTCTCTGTGTTTGTTTTTTTTTTTCTTTTTTTTTTTTTCTACTGAAGGAGGAAGCTGCTCTGAATATCGCTGAGGAAGACACTGGTCTATGGGTGTAGCAGAATGCCTCTAGGAGTCATTTCATCACTACACTCTTTTAGCATAACAATATTATTTGGTTTTTCTCTAGGTCCATGAACTATCTCGTCTCAGGTCCTTGAACACCCAAGCAAATACAAACAGCTTTATTAATAATAAGTCACCAGAAATGTGACTTTGTTAGGCACACATTCAAATAAATACTGCAGAAAACACAACATGTAACAGCTGACAGAAGCTAAATCGGGGACAGTAACTTTGATTAGACATGAACAAATGGTTGAAACTAGATACAGCTGCCCATATTTCAATAGGAAGAGTAAATAGAAAGAAGGGAAATGACTTTTTCAATGCTTTTATAATTAATACACTTTGAATAAATCTGAATAGGGCCAAGCAAATTATCTGATAAGAAATAGATTTTCTTAGTGGCATGGAGTTATTGAAACAAATGGCTTTATGCCAAGCTGTTAATTCTAAATTGGTTGTAAAATACCTAGGCACTTGAACTCAAAAGCAATGTTGTATAGAACAAAGTGCTCTTTCCAACCACATGTTTATCCCTCTGGAACAGTGTCATGTTGCGGGAGGTCCTTCCGCCCCTCCAACCAATAGCTGCTGTGATACCAGCCCATTGGGGCGTGGTCTCTCTCCCTTTAAAAAAGCGGCTATTTCCTCTGCTCGCTCTCTTCACTTCCTGCTCCGCCGGAGACTAGACTCCCTTCCTGGTTGTGCAGATGGCTGTTGTCTGGGACGGTGATCTGTAAGTTTTCCCCTTTAAATAAATAACACCCTATTAATCATAACTCCAAACTGGTGTGGCCTTGTTCGTGACTTACGCCTTCATCTGGCGCCCGAACGTTTGGCTTTTAGGACCTCTCCTTTCCCCGCTCGAGTTCGGCTTGGCACGAGCCCTCCCTTCCTTAGCCGCGGCCTGTGCCTTGCGG
>NW_026068029.1:4221505-4223104 GCF_014885135.2 Alexandromys fortis | reverse complement strand
CCATCCAGGTCTAGTAAGGTGAGCATCCAAACTGCCTAGGCTCCCACAAAGCCAATACGTGCAGTAGGATCAAACACCCATTGTCATTGTTCTTGAGTTCTCAGTAGTCCTCATTGTCCATGATGAAAGCAGTGCTAAGAGGAAAGTTCATAGCACTAAGTGCCCACTTAAAGAAATTTTATCATTTCTATATTGAAAACTCTTTCGTTTTTCTCTTATACTAAAATACACCAGAAACTGCTAAAGACTGTTACCTTACTTTATTAAACAGCATCAGACTAATTTCTCCTACCTGTATTCTTCTGTACATTATATAAAGGTGAAGACTGAAGAACAATGAAATTACATTTTAAAATATTTTATTCACTTTCAGTGCTGTGTGTGCTATTTGGAGAAAACCAACACTTTATTGATTATTGAAGTAATCAATTTTACATAATAATAACAAAACAAGTATCAATTATAAAATCAAAAGTAAAAACTATCTAAATACTATGATATAGTAAAAATAATATATGTATCCTATGGTGTCATAAAATTATATTAACAAAGGCCAAGGAGAGTTATGAACAAACTAAAACACAGTATTAAGGAAAATATCAATTAATAGTGGAAGTGCCTTAAACAGAGTTAGGGTGAACAGATTAAAAGTATTCTTTTTCAGGTCTTCCTAGTAAAAAGTTTCTACTTAATATTGTTCCTACAAAGAAAATTTAGACTATTGTAGCTTCATTAGGACAGAACTCAGGCACAATGTTGGCTATCCAGGACCCAGGTAAGCCAGGCCCTGAAAAATAACGACATGCTATCCCTCGCATTTGAAAGGTACAAAATTCTATCTCACAGAAATGAAGTTTAGGATGCCGGTTGCCAGTATTTACTTACAGAGAAATACTGGCCTTACAAAGTCACATAGAGTTGCTCTTCAATTTTCTGGGAGAGATTCTATCAAATTGGTGTTAAGTTCTTTCAGTGTTTGATAGATCCTCTCTTCCATCCTGGTCCTTCACTAGATACATATCCCTGTGAATATTCAGATTATAGCACACATATTAAAAGCTTAAATGCCAATATCCACGTATAAGGGAGGTCAATGCGATATTTGTCTTTTAGGGTATAGGTTACCTCACTCAAGTTGATGTTTTCTATTTCCATCTATTTAATAATCTGCAAATTTATCAATTTCCTTTTTAACGACTGAATAATATTACATTTGTAACTGTTCTACAGTTTCACTTTCCATTCATCAGATTCATTTGTTGAAATAGGAGCGGCGGCGGGGCTGCGTCCCCAACACCCCAGCCGCTCGGCTAGCTCATGCCCGAAATAACAACACACAAACTGTATTCATTTAAAGAACTGCTTGGCCCATGAACTCTAGCCCTTACAGGCTAATTCTCGCACCTGGACTAGCCCATTTCTAATGATGTGTGTAAGCACCCCAAGGTGCGCTTACCGGGAAGATTCTAGCCTTCGTCCATCCTGGGAGAGTGTAGCATGGCAAGCATGGCGTCTCTGCTCCAGAGCAGAGCTGTCGAGTCTCTCCGGGAGCAGAGCAGAGTCTGACCTCACTTCCTCTTCCGCCCAGAATTCTATTCT
>NW_026068029.1:4205093-4219070 GCF_014885135.2 Alexandromys fortis | reverse complement strand
TGTAAGCACCCCAAGGTGCGCTTACCGGGAAGATTCTAGCCTTCGTCCATCCTGGGAGAGTGTAGCATGGCAAGCATGGCGTCTCTGCTCCAGAGCAGAGCTGTCGAGTCTCTCCGGAAGCAGAGCAGAGTCTGACCTCACTTCCTCTTCTGCCCAGAATTCTATTCTGTTTACTCCTCCCATCTATGTTCCAGCCATGAGGCCAAGCAGCTGGTTTATTATAACTTAACCAATGAAATCAACAGATTGATATGTGACACTCCCACATCATTCATTGGTTGATAGATATCCAGGCCATTTCTAGTTTCTGGGTATTATGAGTGGAGCATGAACAAACACAAAGAAGCAATTATTTTTGCTTCTTTGTCATGAGACTTTCATTTTATGCAGTTTTAAATTATAGATTTAACATTTACGGTGCTATTTAGATTATTACATCTTGATTAAGTTTTGGTTGACATATCTTTTAGGGAGAAGAATTTCATAACCTTAGCACTTTTAAATTATTGCATATTCATTGTACAAATTAAAGAACAGTTTGGTTCAGGTATGGTGGCTCAAACTTCTAATCTCAACACTCGAAATAATTCTGCAGGAGGAATGCTACAAGTCAGAGGCCAGTGTTAAACCTTGTCTTAAATACACAAAACAACAACAAACAAACAAACAGTAAATCAACAGCAGCCCCACAAAGTAAGAGTTTTCATTGTGGCATTTCTATTTAGTAATATAATGTATGTTGACTACATTTGTCTTTCTTACCACCATCCATCTTTCTCTTCTTCATCCCTAGTAATCTCACTTTTAGATTATTTCCTGCTCATTTTCTAGCTTTTAGATTTGACAGAAAGCTCATTATACTTGCTTTTGTGGGACTAGTTTAATTCATTTAAGATAATGATTTCAACAGTTTCATCCTTTTTCCTGCAAACAGCGTATTTTATTCTTCTTTATGGCTGAGACTACACCACTGTATATATCCTTTTCTCCACTCAGGATATGAAGCCTAACTACATAATTTGGCTATTATATATAATGGTACAGAAAATACAAATATGAAAAGATCTCTATAGTAAGGTGACTTGCTTCTTTTGGATGAATAGCTAAACATGGCATGACTAGATCATAGAAATGTTTAAAAATATTTTTATGCATAAGACTTTCTACGTCTTTCCATATTAATCTGCTTGAAACCCCATCTGCTTTCTAGTTTTCAGTACTCTCCAAATCTCTTGCCTACTGATGATCTTTTGTTTGAATTTAACTTAAGTATAGAATTATATATACAAGACCAAATATTTCCTCTAAAATATAAATATGATGCCAATGGTAGAAAGATTCTAATTTACAACCGTGATGTTATCATCCTTCTGTTTTTTATATTTGTGGTGGCTTGAAAGTAAATGTCCCCCAAAGTGAGTGGTACTATTAGGAGGTGTGACTTTGTTGTAGTAGTTTGGTCTTATTGGAGAAGGCAGGCTTTGACTTTTCTTTTTCTCAATCTTTCCTTGGTGTGATTATTAGTTAGCTTCCTCTTCCTTGTGAGATGTAGAACCCTGGGCTGATTCTCCAGAACCATGTCTGCCTGCCTGCCACCATGCTTCCTGCCATAATGAACTGAACCTCTGAACTGTCAGCAAGCCCCCTGAAATAAATGTTTTTTTTATAAGAGTTGCCGTTGTCATGATATCTCCTTAAGCAATAGAAATCCAAACTAAGACAATATTGTAGTGCAATTTATATACTTTTTAAGTTTCTGGACTATTTGATATATGTGTGTTATGTACATATAAATAATGCTATGCATAAGTCATGATTTTATAGTGAACTTTATTTAATAGCACTATGTACACAGATGCATGTAAACAATATCTTATGATGTTGCACTTTCTGTTAGTTCTTATCAGATCTAAAAGTTTCCTCGTGAAGCTCATAGGGTTTTCTAAATATAGAATCATATTGTCTGAAAATAAAAACAATTTGACTTACTGTTTTCCCATTCGCCTTTCATTTATTTCAGTCTCCGGCCTCATTGCTCTAGTCAAAATTCAAAGCACTATACTGAATATGAGTGAAGACAGTATATATCCTTATATCTTTTCAGGTTTTAAAGAAGTTACTCTCTGTTTTCCCTCCCTTAGTATCATGCTCACTGCCAAAAAAAAAAAAAAAACAAGTAACTGTAGAAATGGCTTTTTTTTAAGTTGTACTTCAGACAGTAAGTTAAAATTAAAAATATATAAAAAAACTGCACATGGCACAATATTTCTAAGAGTGTAATAGTGCCATGCATGCCTTAGCAGAGACCAGTATCTCTCCAATTGAACTTAACATTTGTTCAACTAGAGGGAAATTAGGTCTGGTATTGAAAACCTAGCCAACATCTAGGGGCCTGTGAAGTCATGGATCTTGAAGGAGAAGCTACAACTGCCATTTTACAAAACCATCATATTTCCTAACTACATTTTAAATATTTATCCTTACACCCATAGATAAGTAAAAGTATGATTGATCCCTCATCAAGTAAATGTCTCTTTGCAACAGAGACCATTTAAAGAAAATCACAACTGGTCCAAATGCAGAGAATAAGTGAATGTGTAGTCCCCTATGTCTACGCTTGCATCTTAAGGCTAATGCATAATAGTGGATGATGGGGAAGAAAGAATTTAAGAACCAGAGGAACAGGAAGGTTACTATGAGATCTCATATCCTAGAAATGACAAAGCAGATACAGCTGTGATGTGACATCAACATGACTAACTAAAAAAAAACCTGAACAAGGATGACACCGATAGACAAGCTAACATGGAAGGGAGAAATCTCTTGGGGTCTTAATCCCAGACAAAAAAACTACAGGCAACTAAAAAAATGCTGAGATGAGGAGAAAGTGTCTTAAAATGTGTTATCCAACACCAAGTGTTCAGCCATGAAATCATATACAGTAAATAACATTATATGAACTTTAGGTTGTATTTACATACTTAGGATTAGAGCGATAACACCTAACTGGGCCCACAAAAAAACAGTCTTAAAAACAATCAGTCAAAGAATGGGGATGTTTTCATAGATCCCTATTCTTTACCTCAGGATTGACTATTTTTAGATTCTGGGACAGGATATATCACTTTCTTTAGTTGTGTACCTACTTTTAAGCCCACTAGACTCTAGCAGATATCTCCAGACCTATGGTCACACAGATAGCCCTGAATAATCTCAGTGGGTTACAGAAAAAAATTAATAGACATGATCATGAAAGAGAGATTGGTGTTTAGGAAAAAGAGTGGATAAGGGTTATGATATACATGCATGAAATTGCCTAAGAAAAAAAATGTACTTGAAAAGAAAAAAAAAACTGACAACAAATGTTGAACTAATGATGGGAATGTAAACTTGTGTAGCAACTATGAATCGGAAGGGTGGTTCTTCAAAATTAGAAATAGAACTATCATATTACCCAGGTACCCTATTTTTGTGCATATACCTGAAGGATTCTACATCCAGTGACAGGGATACTTGCTTATCCATGTTCATAGCTGCACTATTCTCCAAAGATATCTAATCAGCCTAGGTGTCTATCAGCAAATTAATGCATAAAGGAAATACTGTACATATGAAAATTGAATTTTACTTAGCTGTATAGGAAAAATGATATTTGTATGAAAACGTGAATCTGGAAACTAAGGTACCCCAGACATTCTATACATGTCTTTTTCATATGTAGATACTAGCTTTGAAAGTGTGTGTATGTGTGTGTGTATTGTTCATGAAACTAGAAAGAGCCCTATGAGAAACTAACAAGATATTTTGAAGAATGAGATGGAGAAAGTGATAGAATATTTGAGTTATGAAATTAGAAGAGGAACTAATAGTAATTGGGGGATATAAAAGAACAGAGGAGAGGCATTGGATAGGATCAATAAAAGCAAGTATTTATACAAATTCTATAATGAAATGCATTTTGAATATATTTAAAAGAAAATTAAATATGTGAAATGTATAATATTATACATATTTAAGTGACTAAATCATTGAACTTTTTAAATCCTTGTTGAATAACTATAACCAGAAAATTTTTTCTACTCAAGCTATTATTATTAGTATTATGAAAAATGGCTTACTTTTTGTGTATGTAAGCAAGGAGTTTTATAGCTAGCTAAAGTAATTTCAGTACATTATGAATAATATTTATTTAATAAAAACTTTATAATCAAAATTAAGCACTTCATTTGATTTATACATGAGCTGTATATTCTCCTGGGCATTTGATTAGTGAGTTCTGGATTTTCCAAATTTTTTGAGAATTTGGAACAGTTTATTTTGATCATATTCATCTCTTTCCTCGACTCCTCACAGATCACTCCCCATTCCCAACTCACTTAACTTGTTTGTGTAAGTGTGTTTAACTCATTAAGACCAATATCTGCTGCCCTTATATTTTTTGTATGTGACCTTTCATCAGAGTATGGTCAATTTGCTAGGGGTCATACACTTAAAGAAATGTGACTCACTATTTCTCAGCAGTTATAGATTACCCATTGCTTCTCTGCTATGGATAGAATTTCATTCCTACTTTCCTGTGCCATACTAAGATTTGGTCAAGCTTTGTTTGCACATTTCTTGTGAATGATGTCATGTGCATATGATATCTCTGGGAAACACTGCTTTCTTTTAGTTACCCACTACATTAAGTCTTTGCCTTGTACAAGAATTAACCTGTATGACTATTTTCATACTTGTATCTTCTGTTACAATCAATGTTTGCATCTAAATAGACTACTTCATCTCATTATTTTTATCATTATTCATGTTGGAACATTAAACAAATTAAGTACAAATTTCATTAACCTGTATTAATTGGCAGAAATTAGATGTAGATGTTCTGGAAAGACTGGAACATAAGCTTAGAAAATAAATTTTGAAGTTAAGAATTATAAAACATCTGGTGGTTTGTATGAGAATCTCCTAGAATAGGCTAACATATTTGAATGTTTGCTCCACTGTTGAAAGAGTTGCGGGCTGCATTCCTGCCATCAGCTACCGGCCCGCCTGGCTAGCTTATGCCCCGAAATAACAACACACAAACTGTATTCTTTTAAACACTGCTTGGCCCATTAGCTCTAGCCTTTACTGGCTAATTCTCATATCCCGATCAACCCATCTCTAATAATCTGTGTAGCACCAGTCTTACTGGGAAAGATTCAGCATGTCTGACCTGGCGGCTTGTTTCATCGCTTCTGCCCCAGAGAGCAGTGGCATGGTGTCTTACCTCATTTCCTCTTCCTCCCAGCATTCTGTTCTATTTACTCCACCCACCTATGTTCTAACCTATGAGGCCAAGAAGTTTCTTTATTAATTAACCAATGACCTTCTTCCATCACTCCACAGGTGGTGGAACTCTTAGGGAAGGATTAGAAAGTGTGGCCTTGTGGAAAGAGGCATGCCACTGGAGTTAGCCTTCAATGATTCAAAGCTCACACAATTCCCAGTAGAGACAGTATTCTCACATTGGTTTAAAAAATGCTGTTGGCCCGTAGCCATGCAGGAAGTATAGTTGGGGTGACCAGACTAGAGACCAGACTGGGAAGAGGAAAAGCAGAGTTAGTCACCAGCCAGACACAGGGAAAGCAAGATGAGAATTACGTACTGAGAAGAGGTACTAAGCCATGTGGCTAAACATAGATAAGAATTATGGGCAAATTTAAGTTGTAATAGCTAGTTAATAATAAGCCTGAGCTAATAGGCCAAACAGTTTATAATTAATATAAGCCTCTGTGTGTTTCTTTTGGGATTGAACAGCTGGGACCATGCAGGACATAAACTTCTGTCTACAGTGGGTCTGTGTATTTGTTTCCATCTGCTGCAGAAGAAAGAGGCATGCTTCTTGGTGGTGGCATGAACCTAGAAACTCCACAGTGTTGTAGTAATAAATGTGGCTAACACCAATACTTCTGCCATGAAGCTACACTCTCAGGAAGCCAAGGAATGGGTGGAACCAGTCTCCAAAGCCATTTAGCCATACCAATTAGCAGATTAAAGATTCATGTGGTGAGAAAAAGATGGAGATATTGTTATACCCAAGTTTCTAGTCCCTGAATGAAGTCATGAACCCAGATTTCTGATGCAAATGACATGAATGTTTTTAATAATATTCAAGCTCAAGTTTGGACTACAGCTCCACCACCCCAATACAGTGTGTGAGGGAAGTGCAGCCCTGAACCTGGGGAAGGGGCAAATTTTTAAAGAGGAAAGACCATAGTCAGGGGGAATTTGAGTCTAGTTGTTTTAGGATTGAGTAAGGAGTACCTCGGATGATGTAGTTTCTGAAATCATCGGTCAGGTTTTTACAAAGAGCCATTAATAACTGAAAAGGTATCTTCAAGGACAGGATGTCTTTCAAGAACATTTGGACTTCATTAAATTTTATGGCCCTGCTCCCTATCTTCTTGGCCATTTTTAGGGTATCTGTTCACATTTCTGCTATGGCAGCATATTTCTGGAGCTGAGATCACCCCCCTCCCAGCTCATTATATGACTTAAGATGAAGCCCCTTCTTACAATGGAATTTGTAAAGTCAGGTCCACACAATATTAAGTAAAGACAGATTAAGATTTAAAAAAAGACAAGGGAGTGACCACTGAGAGAGTATGCCAGAGCCAGAGACTTCTGCTAGACCAGGACTAAGCCAGGGACCTTTGTATGAGTGGGCCCAGGACAGGGACATCTATGGAAACATGCCTGGGCCAGTGACCTCTGCCAGAGTAGGCCTGAGGCAGTGAACTCCACAGGAGCAGGTACAATGGAGTGACCGCCTAGGGAACATGCTCAAGTCAGCTACCTCAGTTGGAGCAGGCCCGAGGTAGCAATCTTCACAGAATCAGGCTTGAGTCAGTGACCCCTGGTGGAGCAGGCCTGAGGCAACAACCTTCATAGGTGTAGATACCAAGGACCCACTGCTGAGGGAACAGGCCCAAACCAGAGACTTCTGCCAGATGGGTATGAATCAGCAAGCTCTGAGTTAGCAGGCCGGAGCCAGTGACATCATGTGGAACAGGCCCATCCAGAGACCTCCACTGGAGCAGACCTGAGCCAGCAACCTCTGCCAGAGCAGGTCCGGGGCAGTAACCTCAGCAGAAAAAGCCCCAAGCAAGAAATTCTGTGGGAGCAGGCCTGAACAACCTATGGTATTCTAGAAGAACCCCTGGGAGTGCTGAGTGACCAACAGGAACATGGAGTGACCAACAGGGTTACTGGAAACATGACCCTGAATGCATCGTGAGGAGCAACCATCTTAACCTTGAATCCACTGCCACCTGGAAGATTGATCACCAGAGACAATGACAGCCCAACTACACCAATCCAAGGAAAGGATGGGGAGAAAAGGTAAGAGCACACTCAGCACCACAAAGAGCAACAAAACACCAATAAACCTAGTAGCTCTATAACGGCAAGACTTGTACAATCAAATATAAATTAAGCAGAAGAAAATGACCTAAAATAACTTTAGGAGAATGTTTTAGGCCCTTAAAGAGGAAATGAAAAATTCCCTCAAAGAAATGGAGAAGAAGACAAACAAAAAATTGGAAGACATCAACAAATCCCTTCAAGAAAACCAAGAAAAAACAATAAAACATATGAAACTATTCAAGACTTGAAAAATGAAATAGAAACAAATAAAGAAAACACAAGCTGAGTGAATCATAGAAATGGAAATTATGAGAAAATGGCTCAGAACCACAAATGCAAGCATAAACAGCAGCATACAAGAGATGGAAGAATCTCAAGCTCTGAAGGTACAATAGATGAAATAGACTCATCCGTCAAAGGAAACATTAAATCTAACAAAAGGTTAACATAAAATCTCCAGGAAATATGGAACATCATGAAAACACCAAACCTAAGAATAGTAGGTATAGAAGAAGTCTGTTTCAAAAGCACAGAAAATATATTTAACAAAATCACAGAAGAAAACTTTCCAACCTAAAAAAATGATATGCCTGTGAAGATACAGGAAACTTACAGAACACCACGAAACACAGTCTCATGATAAACTCTATGATTCTCTGGCTCTTGAAATCTTTCTGCCACTCTTACAATGTTCACAGAGCCTTATGTATGCAAGACTTTAATAGATGTATCTATTGGTTTTGTGCTCCATAACTTGGCATATTGATTGGTTGTGGTTTTATGTAATGCTTTTCATCTGTTGCAAAGAGAAGTTTGATGATGGGTGAAAATTACATTTATCTGTGGGTACAAAAACAAATATTAGGATGCAGTTAGGGAGTATGTTTGTTTAATAAAGTGGTGGCTGTATGTTCTCCTCCAAGATCCACAGCTCCACTGGCACTCAGTAGTTCTGTAGATTTCCAGAGCCAGAAATGCATCCCTTATTGTTGAGTAGGTCTTAAGTACAATTAGAAAACTCTAGGTTACTAAATTATGATTTCTACTACTAAATTATGATTTCTACTACTGAGCTCTTATGAGCATCCATTGATATTCATAGGTATCATTGATATTCATAGGTATCTTACATGGTGTCTTCTGGTACAATGAAAGCTAATTCCCATAGAAAAGACTTTCAAATTAGTTTCAGCTCAGAATAACCTAAGCTCTGTATCTGAAATACATGGTATCTTCATAAGTAAGAACTTTTGTTCCACTTATGGGTCCAACCAAGGGTAATGTTTGGAAGTTTCTTAGTCATCCCTGGCCAACAAATTAAGAGAACATTCCTTGTGCCTGGCATTGAGGCTTATGTTAAATGTTCACTGCCTCTTAGAAGGAACTTTTATATAAAATCTTTGTGTATATTTATCCATGCATTTATATGCAATATAGAGTTTTTAGGTAGATAAATTCAATACTGTCATTTCTTATGCCTTTTTTATATATCCTTACTGTTATCTTACCCTCCTCTTACCTTGTATACCTATCTCCTGTGACCCTCACTAACTAAATCACCACCTAATTTTTCCCTTTTCCTCTATCATGCCACTTGTACACTGTTAGTAACCTCTCTTATGTTCCTCACTCAATCACCAACCTGGCAATTCTCCCTTTTTACTTTCTTGGTTTCTTCAGTTACTCCAAGAATAGTATTTACATCTGAAGAGCTGGAACCTCAAAGTAAAGAAAACAGGAGACATTTGTTGTTCTTTGTCTGGGTTACTTCAAAGGTATATATTCTAGCTCCATCAATTTATTTACAAAATTCATGGTTTTATTTCCCTTTACAGATGAATAGCATTTCATAGTGTCTATGCACCATGTTTTCATTATTCATTTATCAGTTTAAGAACATTTAAGTTGAATCTATTTCCTAATACGTCTGGAATAGGATATTGACTCTTTGCGGCACATATTAAGGAATAATGTACTTGGGTCCTATGGTAGATTTATTATCAACTGCTTGAGAAGTTGACACAGTGATTCCCAGAGTGGATGGGCCTGTTCCCTATACCAGCAACAGTGAATTAAGGTTCATTTTTCCCCCACAACCCTTCCAGCATGTGTTTGTTTTGTTCATAATTGCCATTCTAACTTGAGCAAGATGAGATCTCAAAGTTGAAAAAATTCTACTTGTTTGATATTTTGGCTCAATGTATTGCTGGACTCCCCAAACTGTATGTCATTCTTGACATAGCAGGAAATTCAGTTGTTTTGAAATGCTTCTAAGCAGTTATGTAAATAATTTTTAAAGTTCACTGAATTTGTAGATTAACTTGTCACCTTTCATTCTATTTGTAAATTTAGTTCAGAGGCAAAATGAAAATATTTCCCAAAATAGTTACTTTGCTACTCATAAAACAAATCTTCATTATGGCTGCTTTATATGGTATATACTTAAAATAATCTTTGTTCATTAAAGGCATTCTATTAGCTCTATCCAAATATGGATTAATTTATTACTGCCCCTCCCAACTCTGTAATATACTCAATTTTTTTTTGATCACTGTAATTGGGCAGAGAAAGGCAAAAGAAAGTTTCTAAGCTTTAAAAGGTCATTTCGATTTCAACCATAAGTTCTCTATTTTCCTTTCAGTTTATACGTGTTGACATGTTGTTGATGCAATTCTAAATTTGATTTTTTAATTAGTTTAATCACGATATGTATGTCTACTTGTCACTTTCTTTAATTTAAACACTGTGCTTATGATTTATTTCATTTAAATTTAAGTTGAGTTGTATTTATGTAATTGGACATTTTACCAAAGAGGCAAAGTAAGAAATACTAATGTAACTTAGTTCTTTTGTAAACAATAGATTATTGTACTATTAATGTATATGTTTCTCAAAAAGTTCTGTTAATATATGATTATTCAAACAGGATAAAAAGGTCATAGAAAATTCACTAAATTTAGACTAAAGTTCAATATTAAAATCATTGATTGTGTCAATTTGTAGTAAGTTTTAAAGATAGATTAAAGTCTATTGTAATTGTCAATGCCACAATGCTGTGCAGACAATTATATGCATTAATGGTCCCACATACTGGCATAGCTACATTTACTGGGCTCATACAGCTGCAATCAATAGTAATTGCCCTGCAAGCTACAGGAACATTCTTATAAACAAAAAAGACACTTGTGCAAATACTCTTTGGAACCATTTTGATCTTATAAAATGAAAATTTTCTATCCATTTGACTACCAATTTTTTCTTCCCTTTCCCTGGCAAGCACTATTTTAGTTTCTGTATTTTGGGATTTGACTATTACATAAACTTCAGATAAGTAGAATCATGTAGTATTATATGTTTTTAAGTGCTATAACATCCACGAAGATCATCCATGTTGGAATATGAGTCTGAATCTCATTTTATTTTATCTTTTTATATCTCTTTCTTCTTACTTCTGGTGACCTTTATTGAAAATTTTTATATAATATAATCTGATTATGTTTGTCCCCTTCCCCAACTCCCCCCAGATCATCCTGACCTCTTTACCCACCCACTTCCACATCCTTTCTTTTTTTCCATTTTTTAAGAAAATAAACAGGAAAACAAAATGCAAAACCAAAGAAATAGCACAAGAAACTCACACATACACAATATATAGGCAACCCCCCAAAAAAAACTAAAAAAAAAGCTTTACAGAATCAGAAAATGAAAGTAACAATCCAGTAAAAAAAAAAAAAAAAAAAAAAAAAAAAGAAAAAGTTCAAAGAATTATGAGATAAAATGTCTACAAAAATATAAAAAAAAATCACGGTGTTGGGCATGGTGCCCACCCTTAAGTGTGTTTAATATACCCAGTGAGATGCAGGGGGGAAGCTTCTCTGATGATGACTGAGAGAGACACTGCCCTATGTATGTAAAAGACTGTTGTTGGTAATCTTATTATTGTTACATTTCTTTAGCAAAATAATATATTATTTTCTTCTAATTCTGTGGCTTAAATAGTCTCAGGCTTTTGGTCACTCAACCAGTGTCAAGTCTAGGTTACATATCACAGAGTGAACCTTAATGATAGTCAGATAATCCTTGCTTATTCCCAGACCATTTCTGCCACAATTGCAACAGCATATCATGTAGGCAGGCCATCACTGTAGATCAAGGGTTTTGAAGCTGGGTTGGTTTTAATTTCTCTTTTCTGGTAGTGTGCAGAATATGAATAGAGATCAAGTCTCTTGTTAGGCAACATTTCAACTTGTCTGTTTTCAGTGAGATATGTAAGTGTTGTCTTTAGCAATAGGGCTCACTATAAGTTTGTGGAGCACAACCGATAGCCTAGACAATTGCCAAAGTTGTTTTGGGAAAACTGGATGGCTAAGAGACCTATGGTAGAATCAAACACAACTGACCCCCCCCCCCAAAAGAGTCTATTTTGTGAAATAATTTCTTTAGTATTGGTGTTAATTCTTTGAAGATCTGGTAGAATTATTTTGCTGAATTGATCTGACACTTGGTTCTTTTTAGTTGGAAGTCTTTTAAGTATTGCTCCCAGTTCACTAGGTGTTATAAGTCTGCTTAAAGTGCTTAGTTGATGTTGGTTTAACATGGGTAGTTTTGACATACAGACACACTGACACAACCATCCATTTCTTCCATATTTTCCAGTCTACTGGACTACATATTTTTATATTATATCTTTATGACTCTCTAGATTTCTTAAGTGTCTGTTGTGATGTCCCCTTTTCACCTCTATTATTTTTAGTTATTTTGGCTAAGGGTTTATAAATCTTTGATTGTCTCAAACCAGTTCTTCATTTCATTCTTTGTAATGTTGTTGTTCATACTCTGTTATTGATATTCGACCTAAGTTTGACTATATTTGCTATCTATTCCCCTTGAGTGTTATTTCTTCCTTTTGTTCTCGAGATTTCAGATGTGCTGCAGAATTGTGAATATTAGATATGGGATCTCTCCAGTTTTCTTGATGTAGGCACCTAGTGCTATGAACTTGCCTCTTGGAACTGTCTTCATTGTGTCTCAGAGTTTTGAGTATGCTACATTTTCATTTCCACTTCATTATTCAAAGTTTTCATTTCCTTCTATCAACAGCAAATAGTTCAGCAACCTTCAATGTTAAATGAGAAATTTATTTAAAAGACAATAAATGTAGGCACGCTTGCACATGATTGCAATTCCAGCTCTTGGGACACGCAAGCAGCAGGATTACGAGATCAAGTAGAATATTGCCATCAAGTACAGCCCAATCTTAAAACAACAGTGAAAACAAAAAGAACAAACCAACATATGAACAGATTATAGGGACCAAAACATAAAAAAAGTATTTTGCTGTTATGAAGATTAAAGTTTGATTTAACCATTTTGACAAATCATAAAACGTCCTGGAAGAAGGAATAGAAAGAATGTCCGAATCTGAGGCTGTGAAAGAGCACTGTCAAATGTTGTATTATGGACAAAGTATCACTACTGCACAAATGAACACTAAGTTACAGAGATTAGATACACAAGATCTCAACATTCCAAAACATCTCACAGCAGCTGTGACAAAAATGCCCAAATCTACACAAGCCAATTCAGATAAAATCCTAGCATGAAGAGGCAAGGTGTGTATACCATCCTACTCCTTGGTGTAGTCCTGGTGTGAACTGGTAACTGCTGGGAGAGAGAGTCAATGTTGTCTAAAAGTGATGGCCCTGGTAAGCTGATCATGCTCCAGTGGAAGATTGCACGTCCTAGAAGATTTAAGCAGCTCAAACTGGTCCTGGAGGATTT
This sequence comes from Alexandromys fortis, assembly GCF_014885135.2. NCBI lineage: Eukaryota > Metazoa > Chordata > Mammalia > Rodentia > Cricetidae > Alexandromys > Alexandromys fortis. The sequence goes on along the minus strand of NW_026068029.1, from coordinate 4,205,885 downwards.
ATTAAAAAGGACACAAATTTGGTTGGATAGAGAATGGGGTGGATCTGGGAAGAGTTCAGAGGTAAGTATGATCAAAACACATTGTATGAAACTTTCGAAGACAGACTGTGTTTAAAGAAGGCATATAACAATTAAAAAAAAAGAAGTCATGAATTTGAAAGGAAACAAGGAAGGGTGGGTATATGGGTAAGTTTTGGGTGGAAAGGAAAAAATAGGACAATTATATCATAATAACAACTAAAAGAGTAAAATGTGTTTCTAGGTTTTGGGAGCTAACACTTGGGAATGGAGCTGGGCTAGGAGTGATGACTGAGGGGGTCCACAGGTGGGAGGAAAGCAGAGTGTTCCACCAGCGTCTCCTTAGTCCCCTCGGAATGGGAGCAGAGAATAAGAGGCACCACCAGAAGGTCTGTTCTGGAGCTGGGGATGAGACTGAGGGGTTGAATTTGGAGGACCAGGGGGAAATGTAAAGATCCGCAGTGAGTTTCCCCACTTCTCTGCCTGGTGTGGCCTGTTGGTGCTCAGGGAGTGCCTGCTGGGGTTGGCGATGGGAACAAAGCATTGAGTGTGGGAGCAAGGTTGAGAGGGGAGATCTGTGTCATCCTCTGTAGATGAAGGGATGCGGGGGATGATGGCTGCAACAGGTAGGGAATGGAGGCTGCAGCAGGTGGGGAATGGAGGCTGTAGCAGGTGGGGAATGGAGGCTGTAGCAGGCGGGGAATGGAGGCTGCAGCAGGCGGGGAATGGAGGCTGTAGCAGGTGGGGAATGGAGGCTGTAGCAGGTGGGGAATG
>NW_026068029.1:4200103-4203839 GCF_014885135.2 Alexandromys fortis | reverse complement strand
TATTAGAATGTTACAGATCATTTTATATAAACTTCACTTATTTATTCATTTATTTTAAGTTGCATCATGGCTGGGGAGAGGATTCTAAGGTCTCACCTAAGCTAAGGAGCTACTGGGTGCTTGTAGGTTCTAGGGGCAGAGTCTCTTTTCTTTAGAAATGTGACCTCTGGTTAATATCCTATGTACCAGTAGATTTTCCTATATCTTAAAAATATAGTAGCACTTACTGGATCAATTGGGTTAAAGTTAATAAAATAAGGGCATGACGTTCAGATGGAGACATGGTAGGGAGTCCTGGGAGAAGCTGGAGGAAGGAGGAAGGGTGAACATGCTCAAGATACATTGTTTATATATAGGAAATCTTCAAAGAATAAAAAGAATGAGCCATATTAAATGGCTTCTGAAAATATATCTTTTAGAATTAGTTTTAAAAATAAATGTTTGTATTGTGAATCTCGTAGTCCCCAAAATCTTTTACAATGCATTTATACGCAGTGATGAAGAATTAAGCATCCTGGAATAAGCCATGGATTATTTTTGACCAGTGCATAGCATTAGATGACAATAACAAAGCAAGGAGAAATTAAAAAATGTCAAAGTTAAGATCCAGCAGTGTCAGCACCTTACATTGAATCTAAATCTAACTAAACTATTTACCATTGGTTTTATTATTATTTTTCAGCCACTTAGTATTTTTTAAAAATATTTACATGTATGTGTTTATGTTTCTGTGAGTATATGTGTCAGATCCCTTGGAACTGGAGTTAAGACATTTGTGAGCTACTATGTAGGTGCTGGGAATTGAACTTGGATCATTTGGAACAGTATCAAGTGTTCTTAATCCTTGAGCCATCTCTCTAGCTCCACTTAATATTAACTGAAGCAAAGATGGTTATATAGAGCTTTCTATCATAATTATCTAGATGACATATATAAAGATTAGAATGTTATGAAGTAAGGCTAATGCCGAAAAAAATGTATGCTATTAGAAACCCACGTTGTTGGAATTAAATGAAATATTTTTCAAAATTCATTCCTTTATTCAAATATTTACCAAATACATACCATATACATGAATTTAATCAATAAAATTGTGAAAAGAAGTTTTCTAAGGATAGAAAGAAGATTCAAGTTTAGGAAAGTGCTTTCTTCCTCTTTTAAAAAGGATAATCGGGAAATGTTTCTTGAAGCTAGGAAGACAGTTCAAGACCTGAGTTTCATTTATAGAACCCTTATTAAAATCCGTGTATGGTGGCACACACTGATAATTCCACAGTCCTGTGGGTGGGGGTGGGTAGAAACAGGCATATCCCTGGTACACAAATGGCAGCTAGTCTAGCGTTTATAGAGAATTCCAGACCTGTGAGAAATTCTATCTCACAAAAAAATGTAGACAGCAACTGACGACAACACATAAGGTTTTTCTCTGATCTACACAGACAGACAGACAGTGACATTCACACATGCACACACACACACACACACTGTGTGCACCTGCATACACAGGCACACATAAGTACAAACACAAAGAAATATTTCCATGACTGCTGCTGCATTTGTATTTGATGCTTAACACTGTCATAACCATGTTTTTATCATGAAATGAATTAGAATAAGGAATTCCTTGTAAAAGAAAAGACAAAACAAGCTAGAAAAAAAACACATCTGAATTTTTTAATGTGTCCATAAGCCTCCAGTTTAAACCACTGTGCCCCACTCCCAGCCTTCTTGAATCCATTAGAGTTTGATTTATTTTTGTCTTTTGTCAAGGGTAGTTAAATTGATATACCATCTTAAGAACATACATGGTCTTTCTTATCTTCTGTTTAAAAATTACCAAATTAATGATATGCATTTAATTTTCATTTAAGATTTTCAGTATATATCATTTGACTTTTCATTAAAGTGATTTTTGTTTCATTTGAGCAATAGGTACAAGAATAAAAATATGATGTCCATAAAGAATGACATGATTACTGACGTGGCATGATGTTAGATTATCAGCACAAAGCAAACCAGGGAAACTCCCTCTGGATAGTCAGGTTTTATATAATCCTTCTTCACTAAGTTGCTATCAAAGACAGAATTCTTGATTAAAAAGCAAAAATGGGTTCTGCCTTTAACAAGATCAGAGGCACTAGCTAAAAATAATGCCAAGAACATCCAAAGCCAATGCACACTATTTGATGTGTGGTTCATCAGAAAAAAATATGAATAAAGAAGGGCTCAGAATGTTTATTCCTAACCTTTAATAACTTATAATAGAAAATAAAATCATTAAAGTAAGATGAAATTTAGAAATTACAGAAGACCATCTCTTTTTTTTTCATTTTGCCCTGCAACACTAAATCAAACATGACAATTTCTTTTGCCTGAGCTTGTCTCAAAGACAGCAAAGTGACGTGATTGATTGTGAGCTTATTCACACTCATGAATACAAATCCCAAATTCAGAGATGCTGAACTGTCTTATTCATTCACTTCTCTTAAGGTGGTAGTCTATTAAGTACAATAAACTTTTACCTGCTGTGTACTGAGGTCCAGTCTATGCAGGAAGGCTTAAAGGGCAGGAAGGAGGATGGAAATGAGACAGATAAGAACAAGGCAACGGGTAGGCGAGAAAGCTACTTCAAAGTTGTCTGGAAAGCTAATTAGAACGCTAGTTTCTGATGCTCTTTAATGTGGCTTCTAAACAGCACATCAAAGGGCAAAGAGAAGTCAGAATGAGAGAGTACCTTTAGTCCAAATGGAAGCAGAACCTCAAGTGAAACATAATACATGAACCTAGGAAAATTTAGAGTTTCAATGCGTAAAAAGTGGATTGTGGAGCTGGGTTTATTATACACAGATGAATGGTTAGCTTATCTCTAGAGGGGGTCTCTTTAGGGGAGCAGTTTTAGCATGAAGTCATCCAGGAAGAGGAGGCTGTGGTTTGTACTTTCTGCCCACACTGGTATTTGCTAAAGGTCAATTGTACATAATGTCAGGCAACCAATAGTAACTATCAACTCTTTAGCCATTCATATTCAGAGCAGGTGAAGTCTTTGCCATTTCCCTCAGCATGACCCGTGGAAAGGCTTTGCCATTCCCATGTTTCTGAGGCAGTGGGGGTCCTTCTCAGGCAACGCTCATGTCCACAGTCCAGAACTTCATCTTCTCCCCACCTCAAATCACCAACAGTCAAACTTTCTTTAAACTCACCGCTCTGCAGCCTGCCCACGGATATCCAAGAATGTAAGAAAGGAGCATTCATTATAGGTAGCACCAAGTTACAGTAGTTAACTAAGCAAGGAAACTGAGTGTAGTGTTTTTTTTTTAATATTCCCAAATATTATCTCTAAATGTTTATTTACATTTAAAGGGGGATATGTTATACAGATTTGTATTAGTATAGATCTTGGTTTATTGATACAAATTTAAGGTCAATTTTATTTATTTATTTATTTATTAAAGATTTCTGCCTCCTCCCCGCCACTGCCTCCCATTTCCCTCCCCCTCCCCCCGATCAAGTCCCCCTCCCTCGATCAAGTCCCTGTCCTCATCAGCCCAAAGAGCAATCAGGGTTCTCTGCCCTGTGGGAAGTCCAAGGACCACCCACCTCAATCCAGGTCTAGTAAGGTGAGCATCAAAACTGCCTAGGCTCCCACAAAGCCAGTACATGCAGTAGGATCAAAAACCCATTGCCATTGTTCTTGAGTTCTCAGTAGTCCTCCTTGTCCGCTATGTTCAGCGAGACC
>NW_026068029.1:4151161-4199464 GCF_014885135.2 Alexandromys fortis | reverse complement strand
CAGCATTGTTTGTAATAGCCAGAACCTGGAAACAACCTAGATGCCCTTCAATGGAAGAATGGATGAAGAAAGTATGGAATATATACATATTAGAGTGCTACTCAGCAGTAAAAAACAAGGACTTCTTGAAGTTTGCATACAAATGGATGGAAATAGAAAACACCATCCTGAGTGAGGTAAGCCAGACCCGAAAAGAGGAACATGGGATGTACTCACTCATATTTGGTTTCTAGCCATAAATAAAGGACATTGAGCCTATAATTCGCGATCCTAGAGAAGCTAAATAAGAAGGAGAACCCAAAGAAAAACATATAGTCATCCTCCTGAATATTAACCTTTATCAGGCGAGTGTAGTGGTTTTAAGAAGGACTCAATAATAAGGCATCCAAATAAAAATTACTTAGCTTAGATATTTAGAGTTCAAATGAAAATATTTTGTGAGAAGCATGAATTTGTATTTATTTCCATGTATCATCTGCCCTTTATAAAAATGCAAAAAAAATTTCCAAAATGCACTCTGTTGCAGCTTAGAGCATTGCAGACTCAACTTACTTGGAAGAAAATGCTGTAGTAAATGATTTTGTGAAGGATTTTCTGTTTACTTAAGATTTATAATCCATATTTTGCCATATTTTTCTTTATCTCCTGTTACCTTCATCCTGTCCCTCGTTCTGTTGCATTTCTCTTTTTTTAGTTCATATTCCAAGACATGGAAATCATCTTACAAGGCATAGAACAGAGAAAAAGCTGTTGACATATTTTCAAAATTAAATTCAAATTTACCTTCTCAGTGTTAACCACCAGTTAATAACAAGTGCTTATGTACAATTGGTATCTTACCTTAAGTCTAAGATTCAGAAAGTATTAAAATAATACAATAAAACTTTTTCTAATATGCTGTAAAAATGAGATAGAGATTTCCTTCCACAAAAGTAGAAAAAAAATATCTTTCAAGGAAGATCCAGGTTACTCACAATTCAGAGACATGATAAATGCCTAGAAGTTTAGCATTTGCCTTAGTTTAGTGTTTACATGGACATTACCCACTACTGGAAACTGCAGGGTGTACAAATTTGAACGTATGATATTGCAGGTTTGGGAGGGCAGCTTTTTATCCTCACATGTACTTTCTATAGAAACAGCTTCATAGTGACCATCCTGCATGCAATTTTAAGTTAAATAACATGGACTGTACAAAAAGTATAATGTGACAGATTCAGAGCATACATTGACTTCTATTTTGATATAAGAATTATATAAGTATGCTAATTGAAAATTTCCAAAAGACTGTCTTTTCTTGAATCATAAATCCCTATTTCTCTCCACATAGTCTGTGGAGAATAGGTAGGGTACGAGTCCTGCAAACTGATAATTCAAATTAAAATTGCATGAGTCATATGCAGATTTCTTCAAGTATAACTATCTTCTCTGCTGCCCCATATAGCACTCAACTCAAAATCAGTACATAGCTGTGTATAATCTAAATTGATCAATCAGGAGAAATGAACCACATTGAAATTCTTTGCTATTGCATATGGGAATTTTTGATGACATCATACAAGACTATAACATAACTAATGGTTGTCTCCTTCTCGTTACTGTTTCTGTGATATCACATTGGTAAACTATTTAAACAGTATATAGGGTGATTAAGACTCCATGTTTGCAAAAGATGGAGTCCACAGTGGATACAGTTACATTCCTCAACTCATTTTGATGAAAACTGAAGATTGAAGGGTTATTTATAAGACCTAAGAGAGCAGTACCCACCACAGCCCAGTCCTCTGGAGTAATCAAGCTAGAGAGATAATTAAATTGTTCCTGAGATGTATTGACAACTCTTTTTTAATTGAAAATAGATTTTGTTCATAGAATATATTCTTATTATGGTTTCCCCCTCCTCCAAACCCTACCAGAACTTCTCCACCTTCTCATCCACCCACATCTACACACTTCCTTTCCCTGTCTCATACAAAAAAAAAAAAAAAAACAGGCATCTAAGAAACAAAGAAAAGGAAAGTAATACAAAATAAGTATAATTAAACAAACAAACTTGAATAGGACAAAACAAAGGAAAAGAAAAAAGGAGCCAAAGTCAAAGCATAAGAAATGCACATAGACCCAAAGACACACATCTTAACTTCCATAGACAACCCCTAAAGAAACAAAATTGTAAAACACAATCTATAAGCAAAAGAAATGGAGGATAAAAAAAAATCAGGCAAAGCATTATGAGATAAAAATTCCAAGCATACAACTGAGTTCATTTTGTGTTGGCTATCTACTACTGGGAGTGGAGACTGACCTTAAAAATGGCTTGTATACCTAGAGAAACATCACTGCAGAAAACAATTTTTTTTCCTTTTCAAGCAGTTGACAATCAGAGAGAGCTTCTGCACTGGGGATGGGGCTTAAGTCCACTTCCCCACTCAGCACCTGGCTTGGCATGTGTGGGTCTATGCATCCTATTCATGTTTCTATGATCTCTGTGAGTTCATCTAGTTGTCAGTCCTGTTCTGTCTAGAATGTCTTGTTTCCTTGGTATCCTCCATATCCTTTGGCTCTTACAATATTTCTGCCTCTTCCTCTGAATATCACCCTGAAACCTGGTGGGAGGGTTTTGATGAAGGTTTCTCATTAAAGATTGCGTTTTCCAAGGTCTCTCTTATTCTCTGCACATTGCCCAGTTATGAGTTCCTGTATTTTTCCCCATCCAATGAGAGGGAAGCAGCTCTGTATAGCTGCATTTCAATACATTGTAACATTAAAATTAACAATGTATGGGGTTGGAGATTTAGCTCAGTGGGTTCTGTCCTCAGCTTTGAAAAAAATAAAATAACCATGGATGGTGGTCATACATGTAAGTATAGCCTTGGGAAGGCTGAGGGAGGATATCAAAGTCAGCTCTGTTAGATGGTAAGTCCAGGAAATCTTGGTTATAGACTGAGATTATGTTTCAAAACTAAAAGAAAGGTAATAGTAACCTCACTGTTTAGAGAGATACTATATAGGTAAAATGTTTCAATATTGTGTGCACCTCAGTTATCCTTTATAGATCTGCTCCCGTATAGAATAATAGTGAAGTGGGCAAAAGATATTTTTGCAAAAGTTTCATATTCTAGACAATCACTTCCTAAAACTATTGACGTATTTGATATATAATCCAGGTGGTTCAGTAGCTCCAGCTTTCCTATTCTATCAAGAGTTTTCCTAGTAGTTTTATTAAAAATTCAAAATCCCCATTTGTCAACGGAAGCACTGGTTCCAGTGCTCAGTCCTTCCCAGGAGCTCACACCCTTTGTTATGTGACTTTGCAGTCTCTAGCCTTCAGGTGCATAAGTATGCAGAACAGAAGCTAAGCTAGCTACATAGCACTAAGAGTAAGTGATAGCTTGATAGCTTTTGAGATAGTGTCTTAATTATTCCAATGTTCCAAATTTATTGGAACAGTAGCATAGAATACATAGAATAGTGGCCTCTCTCTCTCTCTCTCTCTCTCTCTCTCTCTATATATATATATATATATATATCATGACAAAGGTATAAATACATAATTCCTGCTCATTTATTAGATCAGTGTTTTAACGTACATGTGCCTAACATTGGAACAGATAATATATTATGTGAAATATAATTCAAAGTTTTCCCCAGATAAAACTTAAATCGAACGTAAATGTCTTTTCTAATCTAACAAAGGCTTATATTAAAGAGGAAGATTTTTCTGCTCTACTCTATTGTGGTGGTTTATAAATACTGCTGTCTGCTTGTTTTAAATATTTCAATTAGTTATCTGCTTTATTGTACTACTGCCCTGAGGCATCAGGCTAACAGCATAATTTGAAAAGACAGAGAAGAGACACTCAAACATTTCACTTGCTGAAGCCATGGTAGAGATCATCATAACTGTGTCAAGGACACTCCTGTCGGATATTTTCAGTTCTATCTCTACAGCCGTAAGGCAGTTAGAGCAACCCTGGCAAGAATACAATTGTCACACAATGCTCATGAGTGGGCAGCTTCTTTTTTTAAAACTTCTATCTGCTGGTGTTCACTGTCCAAAACTGACATTATTTTTTCAAAAGTTTGAATTTTTTACTACCCCTATGATGACTTGCATGTATAATGCTAGTTGTAAACATTCCAGAATATTTTTTTCCAATCATAGTGGTATACTTTGTATAAAATGTAAAGGAGTAATCTTCCATATTCAGCTTGATGAGCTCTGAAAATTGTACACATCCATGTAGGAAGGACCCAAAAGAAAATACAGAGTGTTTATGACACAGCGGAAAGTTCACGTTAGTCCTTCCTGGGGCAATCATGCCAGAGAAAAACAACTTTGATTTCAATCAACAATAATTATCTTTTTTCTATGTGGGCAGTTCAGCATAATATGAGCTATTTTCTGTCTTTTGCTTGATCTAAATTTTTGTTTCTCTTTTGCTTTTAGATATTAAAGTATCATTATGTGCTTCAGTCATCTGTTCATTTTATATTGTTGAGCCAGTATTTTATTATAAATATTACTAGAATGTAGTTGCCTATTCTGAAGAAAAGAGATATTGGACCACTTGAGTTATTTTATATGTTAAAAAATGTTAACATATTTTATATGTTAACAAAGTTGTTAACACATTCTTGATTCTTGGATGAGTTATTTTGAGTATTTTGCCTCCCTCTTTCCCCTGCTGCCTCTATTCTCCCTCTCGTCCTTTATTCTTGATAATTTGTTAGATTTATGATTAAACAGATAAGATGTATGTGAACAATATTCTTCAAATCCATGAACAATCCACTTGGCTGTATTTATATAGTTGTTTCCTTTCAGCAACTGAAAACTATCCATGTCTTTCTGAGGTTATTTGTAATTTCATTCATGTTAACTGGCATATGGAATGTAAATGTTCAATATACCCATGTGGTAATATGTTTCTAAACATTTATATACTTAAATGATTAAAGAATATTAAATGTATTTTCCTCAAAATACTTGCACTAATTTATGATGAAAACTCACACAATTCTTTCTCTTAGCTTTAAAATATTATTATTATTATTATCCATAATCAGCCTATTATATACGAACACATCAGAGATTCTTGTTTGGAATTACAACTTAATACCCATTGGTCAATCCTCTGCCACTTCCACCGCATCTGCTCACCATAAATCTACTCTTAATTTTTATGAGAGGAATGTTATTAGACTACACATATGGGCAAAATCATGTGGTACTTGTGTTTATGTATTTTATTTCACTCAACTCCTGATATCAAATTCTATCCACATTGTTGAAAATGAGAAGATCTTCTTTTCTTTGTGTAAGAACAGTATCCCCATTGTGATACCTGTGATATTTTCCTTTTCTGTTCACCAACTAAAAGATGCTAGGCTATCTTCATTTTTCAGTTATTGTGACCATTGCTGCAATGAACATGGGAGTGCATATATTCTTCAACATACAAATTTCGTTACATTTTCATAAATAAAAGGGGTGGGGCTGCTGGATCATATGAAGGTTCTATTTTTAACTTTTTAATAAGCGACATGCTATTTTCTATAATGTCTTGATATATTTGCACTTTAACTAATTAGGATACATATGTCAGCTTTTTTATATACTTACCAACATTTGCTATTTATCTGTTTTTGTATTAGTTATAATAGTTGTGAGATGATACATTTTTATTTTGAATTTGAGTGCTATTTACTAGAATGTTAATATTGAACTCATTTTTATATACTTGGCCATTTGTATTTCTTGGGAAAGTATATATTTGGATTTTTGTCCAATCATACATGCTGTACTTGCCTACACTGTTGTTCCAAACAAAGGCATGATACAGACTTTCTGAGACATGTAAAAGCTCCTGTGGGGCTTACCATTGCCACATTAATACATATTAAAAGGATTATATCCATCTGTTGGACAGTCTCATTGCAGCTGGCAACTAGATGAGCATCTGCCCAGTATCCTAGTAGCAAGCATCAGCCTCATACTTGCTTACGGTGTGTCTTATAATTCCGGATTTGTATGCATATCTTTTGTCCTCTTCTGTATACTGCTCTTCAAGCAAGGTGTTCTTCAAGTCATTGTAGAAGCAATAACAATGTGGAAAATAGTTAGCTTGACTTGCTACTGGCCGGTGTTACCTTTGGAGCCTCAATGTGGATTCAGATTCCCCCACTGCTCTGACCTTTCATGAAAAGAAAGTATGAGATAAGAAAAAAGAATATAATCATTTATTCTAACATGTTTAGAAAAAAAGCTAATGATTTTAAACAAATAATTGAAAAATAGAATGAGGCAAAGAATTTAAATACATTATTCTCGAAACAAGGCATAAAAGTGGCTAAGATACAGGAGCAGGGGAGAGACTGGAATGGGAAGACTAATTAGAGAGAAGAAGGAAATGAAGTGTAAGGGAGGGCATACTGGGAAGGATAGCTAACAGTAAAGACCATTTGAGGAGTATAAGAAATCCCACTACAAAAGAATATATGTATGCGTGTGTATGTATGTATGTATGTATGTATGTATGTATGTATGTATGAATGTATATATTCAAAGTCAGCAAATAACGAGGGAGACAAAGACATCACTCATTACCAATTGAAAATTTCAGTGCCAGGAATAGGTCACATCTAGTTGAATTGATGGCCAAAGGGGCACTATGGAAATCCTTAAACAATTCAGATAATTGTTTGGAGAGCTAGTAGTTGCTCTCCAAAAACTGATGGTAAGGCCCTATTGCTGAAAACAGCACCTACATAACTCACTGGACATGGAGAAGTCCAGCTGGTGCATACCTGGAACCTTCATCTCTACTGACTAATGTCCATGTTACTGGAAGGTACTCTGTACACGACCAGAGGAGAAAGGTAAACACCAACCCAGCTACAAAACCATTGATCTCCAGTGGTGACCTGCCTGTGTCATACATACACTGGGTGCAATAGTGGTACAGAAAATTTGGGATGGTCTAATTGGATTTCAGGCCCATTGCATAATGTAGAACCCATCCCCAATGATGTTTGTGTGGCCAAGTACCTGAGACTAGATAGACCATGGACATAGGAAAGACCAAATACTATACATAGCTCTGCACATGTCAAGCCAAGTGGGCTTCCAGGGCTGAGAGGGGAAGTGAACTTAAGCCCCCATCCCCAGTGCAGAAGCTCTCTCTGATTGTCAACTGATTGAAAAGGAAAAATTTGTTTTCTCCAGTGATGTTTCCTTGGGTATATAAACCACTCTTAAGGTCAGTATCTATTTCCAGCAGTAGAGAGCCAACACACACCAAAAAATATCTCATGTATTTTTGGAGAATATGTTAATCATTTTTCTTTAGTCATTTTTCACTTTGTCTTTAGTGTAGTTTCTAATTATGTATTTTTATGGGTTTTGCATATGTGTGCATGTGACTCTGTGTATATGTGCTTCTCATGCTTCTTTTTTCTTCTTATGTGTTTTTATTTTCCTTTTTGTTTTTTAAAAATGGAAAGAAAAATTGGTGAAGTTGGAAGAGTAGGGAGGTGAGGAAGATCTGGAAGAATATGAGGGAGAGGAAACTGCATCATAGCATATTATATTAAAAATTACTTTCAATATAAATTATCAACAGAGAAATGCCAATTAAAACTGCAGGGAATCAATTTAAACTATATGGAACTATCATTTCATGGATGTTAAATGACTGTAGTCAACACATAAAATATGAAATATATAACAAGTATTGTCAAGGGTATGAGACAATATGAATCAACATTGATACACCATTGATAGCAATGTAAATTAATACAGTCATTATAAAAAACAGTGTGTGGGTTAATTGCAAATCATCAATTAAAATTACCATTCTGTCAATAGCATTATCAGGACACTGTAGAAACTCAGAAGTGGAATCTAGCTTGATATAATAGGTCTTGGAGAATTAAAGAAAAGTAGTACAGCTCTGAGGTTTTATGTTGTCCCTGGCATCTTCTTACTTTGTACTTCCTGTCTGTCTTGAGGGAAGCTACTTTACTTTTCTACATGACATCAACCATAATGTTGTGTCTTACCATGTATGGGTCTCAAAGCAAAGTGGCTGAATGCCCCCCCCAAAAAAATCATGGTGCATAAGGCTTCTTCCCTTGTTGGCCTATGTGTTTTTATCATAGCATTTAACTGCTATGCATACAATTCAATAATTCCATTTGTGGGAGTCATATTCAACTTTGTGTACATATTACATTCCTGTATAAATGCATATTTGTGCATAATGTAATTGAAGTTGATTTGCTGAAAACATTTCCATCCTTATATTCATTGCAACATTATTCGGAGTACTTACGTTATGGAAGCAGTTGAGGTAGTCACCATTAGTTAACTGGCACAGGAAATGCTACACATAATGGAATACCATCCAGTCTTAGGACAGCTGCATCATTTATACCATGGATACATCTGATGAAAATATGCTTGGTAACATAAGCTAGCCACAGAAAGATATGTCACAAGGTCTCATCTATGTTAGAATACGATAGTGAGTACCAGAGACTTGGGGAGGGGTGGATCAGGAAAAGGGAGATGGTGATTAGAAGTTATAAAGTTGACTAGGGGTTTTTATCAATGGCGGGATTATTGCCTAGATGTGAAGTCCTGAATAATTCCCAAGGAACAGAAGGCAAAAAGAAGATACAAGGTTTCAACCAGAGAGTAGCAATAACCTGTACTGATCCATTTCACAGAAAGACTACTGTCATAAACAGTGGCAAACTGCTTATTTTGAAAGCTCTGAATGAAAGGTTTATTTTTAATATAATGTGTGTTGATCGTATTCCTCTACCCCTCCCATCATGCTAAATTTCTTCCTCCTCTCTTTCTCCATTCTTCTCTCTTAACACATTGTGTCTACTTTTCGTTGACCTACTACTATTGGATGTGGGGTCTGGAGTATGGTTGATATACTGGAAATCAAACCATGAAATGAGATATATATATTTTGCTGTTCCATGTAGCTAACAAATAACAATAGCTCCTCAGCTAAGAGTAGGACTATGTACCAGCCTCCTCTCTCTTTGCTTGGATTTCTGTCTTGCTTGAGTTCGTATAGGTCATATTCATACTGTCACAACTGCCCACTTGTATATGGAAATCTCTGCTTCCTAGTAGTCATTCAGTGCCCAGGTGCTTAAAATCTTTTCACCCTTTCTCTGTGATGATCCTTAAGCCCTGGCAGGAGGGGTGTCATATAGAGATATCTCATTTAGGGCTGGGTATTCCAAAATCTCTTAATCTCTACATAGTGACAGTTTCTGTGTCTACATGTTAATTCACCCAGCAAAGAGAACCTTCTCTATACAGAAGACTAGCTTTTGTTGTTTTGTTTTCAGAAAACAGTAAATATATGATATCAAAGGATTGTTCAATTAGTCAATTTAAGTACTAATATTATAAGCACATCAAGTACCATTCATAAGTGTGTGTATAATTAAATTATCACCTTATCCTAATTAGAATGACCCTTATGAGGAAGATAAAAGTAACAAACGTTAGAGAGCTAGTACTGAAAAGGAAACATTGTACACTATGTATACTTAGAATTTAAAACAATTACTATAGAAAATAGTATGGAAGTTTCTCAAAGATATATAAGTATCTTTATTAAGCATTTATATACCATCTTTTGAGAGTTATTCATTTATTAACCTATTTATTAACTGAATTGTTTGATTTCTGGTTTAGTTCTTTGAGTTCTTCGTATTCTAAATATTGATCATCTGTCACATCTATAATTAGCAGAAATTTTCAACTACTCTTCACCTAATTGGTATTTCTGTGCAGAAACATTTTAATTTCATGAAGTCTCTCTTGTATATTCTTGCTCTCACTTTCTGAGTGACTGGGTATAGCAGGCAGTGTTTTCCCTATATTTTGACTAACTCAGATTTTCAGGTCCCACATTCTGGTTTTTCAACCATTTGGATCTGATATGTGCATGGTGAGAGGTAGGAATCTAATTAATTCTATATATAGTCAATTTTCCCAGTTATTGGTTAAATACATTACCTTTTCTCCAATAAAATTATATTTTTAAAAAATGATTCAGCTCAAAATTATCATATTTTCAGCCTCAGATAATCAATATTCTCTCACATATTTATCCACACACATACATATATAAGTATGTATGTGTATATATATATATATATATATATATAGAGAGAGAGAGAGAGAGAGAGAGAGACAGACAGACAGACAGACAGACAGACAGACAGACAGAGGAATTCATTGGAATATTACTCAACCATTAAAAATAAAATACTGTGACTTGGAGCACACATTGGGTAAAATAAGACCAATGTAGGAATGTACACATGATATTATTACATTCATATGTGGATTGTAATGACTCCTATCTTATAATCAGAATAAAATCATGATTACCAGAGTCTGTAAGGAGATAGAACAGAAAAGACTGGGGATGACCAGTCAGTTGTTACAAAAGTTATAGTTAGGCAAGAGGAAATATTTCTGTTCTTCTATTGCTTAGTAGTGTTACTATGTCTCAAAACATTATATTGAATATTTGTTAATAGCTAGAAAAGTGGTGTTGAGTATTCAATAGACTAAGAAATTGTGACTGGATGAGATAATGGATAAGTAAAATGTCTTCATTTGATTACATAAAATATACATATATTAAAACATCATACTTGGGCTTGAGAGAAGGCTCAGTGATTAGGAGAATGTGTTCTTCCAGAGAACACAGGCTCAGTTCCCAGCACACAAATGGCAGCACACCACTGTCTATAACTCCAGTTCTCGGATGCGTTTTCTGACCTCTGTGCATAGGAGGAATACACATGGCACACAGGAATACATACCAGCAAAACAATACATAAAAATAAATAAGTCAAAGAATATTATATCCCATAGATATGCACAAGTATTATATTTCAGTTAATAAACAAAAATATTTATAATCAATAAAATTAAGAATATTTTAGTAACCTCCTGACAAGGTCCAAATCAGGAGCAGAAGGAGAGAGAGCACGAGCAAGGAACTCAGGACCGCGAGGGGTGCACCCACACACTGAGACATTGGGGATGTCAACAAGGCCAGCTGGCCTGGGTCTGAAAAAGCATGGGATAAAACCGGACTCGCTGAACATAGCGGACAATGAGGACTACTGAGAAGTCAAGAACAGTGACACTGGGTTTTGATCCTACTGCACATACTGGCTTTGTAGGAGCCTAGGCAGTTTGGATGCTCACCTTACTAGACCTGAAAGGAGGTAGGAGGTCCTTGGACTTCCCATAAATCAGGGAACCCGGACTGCTCTTCGGGCTGATGAGGGAGAGGGACTTGGTTGGGGGAGGGGGAGGGATATGGGAGGCGGTGGAGGCGAGGAGTCAAAAATATTTATTAAATAAATAAATAAATAAATAAAAAACAAAAAAAGGAATACTTTAGTAACAGGGAAATAGTTAATACAGTGTAGTATATTTATGAGATTATACCTTAAAAACAAAACCAAAAAAATGAAAATTAAAAACAACAAACAGTATTGACCAGATCTGTTATGGTGAGTCAAGTCTCTTTTCTCAGCACTCAATAGGTGAAAATAGTAATATTATGAATTTTAGGCCATCCTTGGGTATATATAGTTCAAAGTTGGCTTGAGCTACTTGAAAACATGTCTCAAAATAATGCTGCTGTTTGGCTTTATGGGACAATGGTAGCAATAAATCCTTTAATCTTTGGAAATTGATTACTTCCACCTGTAGCATGATTTGAAATCACCAGTAATTCCAATGTGCATGAAAGTTTAAAAATCTCAAGTTTATATACATATATGCACACAGATTTGCATGCAAATGTGAACATATGCAACTGAAACAGTTTTAATAAGTAATAGTTTGCTCTTGGTAATGCATGTGGTCTATTTTTCTTTACTAATCTTACATGCATACATGCATATTAACTTTTCATGACACATAAACTGGCACCCATCTAAGGCAGTCCACTTATGTATTTTAATTGCTGTATACCAATTACTGCAAAAAAAATTGATTGTTCTATGTATCCCCAGCATTTCATACGCAGTCTTTTTTCTTCTTCTTTTTTTTTTATTTTTTATTTTTTATTTTTATTTTCGAGACAGAGTTTCTCCGTAGCTTTTTGGTTCCTGTCCTGGAACTAGCTCTTCTATACCAGGCTGGTCTCGAACTCACAGAGATCCGCCTGCCTCTGCCTCCCGAGTGCTGGGATTAAAGGCGTGCACCACCACCGCCTGGCTTCTCTTTTGTTTTAAACAGAGTTTCTCTGTAGCTTTGGAGCTTGCCCTGGAACTCATTCTGTAGACCAGCCTTGAACTCACGGAGATCTGTCTGTCTCTGCCTACCCCATGCTGGGATTAAAGGTGTGTGCCAACACTGCCTGGACTCATATACAACTTTATTTGTAGAAATAATTTTATTTTTAACGTATATGGATATTTCAACCAACTTCACCTAAGTTTATTGTAACATTTACATTAATCAATCATATGCTAATTACTGATTATGTATAGTCATGGCTTGCTGAATCAGATCTACCATTTATTTTCTTTGTTTTAAGGACTACCAGTGTTTGAGATATTTGAATATTAAATTCGATATATTAGAAAAAATACATTTTGCCTCAGAGAAAAATTATATTTAAATGCTTAGACTTTATATGATTATTTATTTTCCTGGGTGGTTTTCTTATTGTCAAATATGTCACTTTGTTCCTAAGCATTTTCTTAGATATCAAAAGTATATTTAAGCTTCTGTTTTTCCTCCATATTCACAAATTCAAAACTGTGAGTTCACTTGTCTAGGAAACACATTGGTACCTAAGTATGGGCCATGGGCTTTGCAAATGAAAACAGATATATTGGTGAAAACGATAGTCTCTGTTACTGAGTTTAGGTTTTATATTAATTAAAATTTATTAATTAATTATGAAGCTTAGGATTAAAATACAAAGAGGTTTTAAGAGTTTATGCTGGAGTGATTTAATTTATCCTGTAGACTAAAAGGAAACCCTTTCTTAAGAAAGTGGCATTTAAGCTTGGAACTTAATATCAGTGAGAGTTACTTGAGACAAAAATTTAGGCATACAAAAAGGTATACCAAAGAGATTAAAGAGAACACGCAAAGGCTCTCAGGCATAAAGCAATTTCAAAGAGTGGTGTAACTGGGTCAAAATAAAGGAGGAAATAAATAGGTAGTAAAGAGATTAATTGTGCAGTATATGCCATGTGGAAGGATGTCTACCTGGTACTACATGTAACGAGAACCCAAAAAAGAATTAGAGAGAAGAGTGAAATGAGCAAATTGGTAGTTTACGAAACTCAATTAAAATGTATCTCATGAGAATAAAATTGCAAGAAAGGAGACCAGCTTTAAGAAGAAGGTTGAATTTGGAGAGACAAATTGGATACTGTAACATTGCCTTAAGAGGGGGGCACTAGAATGAAGAGAGTTTTTACTTGTGTTGTGTACAGAAATAGCAATAACTGGGCATGAAGAAAACCTATATGATGACAGCCAAATAAGTTGCTTCAAGAATGCTTTCTGGATTCCTGACCTTAGAAATTGAGCTGTCAGTCAATTTACAAACAAGGGGCAAGCAGGGCAGAAGAAGACAGGTGAGGCAGAAGTGTGTTGTGCTGCACTGTATTATGCTTTAAGATACCTGAGTGGGAACTTGAATTGGTAAGTATAATGAAAATAGACAGTTTATTTTCTTTTTTTTAAAAAAAATGAAAAGGTAAAATAAAATAAAAAAGATACCTAAGTCAAGGAGCCCAGTTGTCAGTTGGATATATTGGATTGGATTTCTTTCAGAAGTGTGATTGTTCAACAGTCATCAGACATCAGAGTGTTTCAGGATTGCCAATGTGATATTTTTAGAGTTAATAAAGACTGTAATCTGAGATCACAAGTATTTCAAGTTTGTTTGTGTGGAGAGATAAAGAAGTACCTATAGAGGTAGGCAAAAGACTCAAGCATATATGGTCACAAAAGCCAAAGCAGGAAACTGATTTATAATGGAGGTAGAACATATCTGATACATGTTTCTGGAAAGTCAAAGGGAAACTCAGTAGCGATTACTACATTTTAAGCAGCATCAGTAGAAACTTGATAATAGAGAAAATGAGTAAAATTCCAAGAAGAAGACATTTGTATTTCCTAAACAAATCATTATATTTAGGCTGATTGCCTTTATGAACCATAATATTTTCAAAGTAGTCTATATATACTATAAGAAGAAAATGTGTATTTATTCTATAATGATTGAAAGTTGGTCTAGATATTCAAGCTACAGAGGTATATGAATTCTATGCCTTAGACCATTTATTTCCTCACTCTTGTGTTCTGGATTTATGGGATAGAAGAATGTTTTCATCATTTCTAACTATATTGTTAAACTTTCTGTATCTTCACTGAGTTCAGCTTATATTTATTTAATGTAACTTATTTAGTGTTAAATTGATTATATATATCTATATATACATATATATGCATGCATAGTTATTCAGGATTTACACATAATTCCTTCATCCTGTTTATTTTTGATATTATATTTTCAAATATATACACATGTATATTGAGATGATAATAAAATCATATCATTTCCCTTCCCTTTCTTCCCTCCCAAACCTTGCATATGCCTGCCCCTTTTGCCTTTTTTCAAATCATACAGTTTTTCATTAATTTTTTGTGTTATTATATAATATAAATGTATTAAGCATTCTTAGTCTGTATTATTATATACATATACTATAAATAATATATATGTATATATAAATTGTACTATATATGTATAATTTGTATATAGTTTTTCACTTCTAACCATTTGGTACTGACTGACAAAATGGTGTGCTCTTTCGCAGGAAAACTATTTTTCCTGCTCTCAGCATACCTTAGTTCCATCTAGATTTTGGTATAGGGTTTAGGCCTCCTGAGCTTTTCCCCATCTGTATTAATGTGTCTAACAATGCCATCCTTGTTCAGGTCATGTTTAGGCAGCGATGATAATGAAATTTCATGGGTGTACTTTCTGAAATTTACAGGGA
Organism: Alexandromys fortis; assembly: GCF_014885135.2. NCBI lineage: Eukaryota > Metazoa > Chordata > Mammalia > Rodentia > Cricetidae > Alexandromys > Alexandromys fortis. The sequence continues at coordinate 4,184,368 of NW_026068029.1, read as the reverse complement.
ACAAACACAATCTCACAGAAAATTTCCTGTTCCTCTTTCTTTTACAGTATTTTTTTTTCCTCCCTGCCAAAATGATCCCTGAGTCTTAGGATCAGGATTTGTATTGCAGAGGTACCAGTTAGGGCTGAGCAATAAAACTGAATTTTTATCACTTGCTATTTTCTGTAATGGTCTGTACATTTTCCTCGATGACAGGTGAAGATTACACTTAATCTGGGGGCATACAGATAAATATTTAGAATGTAGTTAGGGCGGTCTAGTAAAGTGGTGGCTGTTAGCTCTCCTCAGAGATCCATGACATCACTAACCAGGAGTAGCTGGCTAGATTTGCAAGTACCAGGCATGATTTCCCTCTTGTTGAGCAGGGCTTAAGTCCAATTAAAGAGCCATTGATTATTATCACGCATGAATGCCAACACTGCACCCTTAGAATTATCATGCCATGCTCACTTTTTGTGGTTACATAGGTATCATAGTTGGGTAGAACTCCTGGATGTTTCTGTTTCTTGGAAGCATGCATGGTGACTTCTTGTAGCAGGAAAGCTTAGGAGGAGGCTCAGGGTAGTTACAGATTAGGAGTTGCCAGGCCATATGTCTAAAGTGCGTGGTATCCTGAACAATGGAGCCTTAAGTTTATGTCTGAAGAAAAGAACAACCAAGGACAAGAACAATAGCTTATAATATTTTGGCAGTCTCTCAGACAATTCTGATCAATAACTTAAAAGAGTATTTCTCATACCAGCTGTGGTGGATTTTTTTAAAGAGTCTATGACTCTTGGGGGAAACTATTGTCAGCCTAGAATGGGCATTTTCACTCTAACTATATATGCACATTTATCCACTAACTTACACATATTCCAAGTATTTTATGTAAATAGTAAATATAGTAGTGTGATCCCTTATGACTTTTTCAGATATCCTTACTGCTGTTTTATTTTCCTCCCTCCCTTTTCTCTATTTATCTCCATTCTCCACCCCAATTAAAGTCTTCCACTCATTTTTCCCTTTTCCCACACCACATGATTTGTACTTTGCAATTCTCTCTATTGCTTCCCCAAACCTCCATCCCCACAATGATTGCCTTTCACTTCCCTGGTTTCTATAGTTGTTCCAAAATATGCACTCACAACTGAGGATTGGGGGTTAGGAGCCTCCTATGAGAGAGAACATGCAATCTCTGTGTTTCTGGGTCTGGGTTAACTTAGTCAATATAATCTTTCCTGGTTCCATCCATTTACTTGTAGAGTTCATGACTTCATTTTTCTTTAGGGCTGAATAGCATTCCATAGTGTAGATGTGCCTCATTTATACTATCCATTAATCAGCTTCAGGGCATTTCAGTTGTTTCCTTTCCCAGCAATTGTGAGCAGAACAACAATGTACATGGCTGAACAACTATCTCTGGAGTAGAATGCTGGTTCCTTTGAGCATGTGACAAGGAGTGGTATACTGGGTTCATATGGTAGATTTACATTGAACTCTTTGAGGACTCTCCGCAGTGATTTCCATAGTGGATTTTCAAGATTTTAATCCCACCAACAGTGGATGCGGGTTTCTTTTATCTCAAAACCTCTGCAGCATTTATAGTTGGTTGTTTTGTTGATCCTTGCCGATCTGATTAAGGTAAGACAGAATCTCAACATTGAATCAAGTTTCATTTAATAAACTGCTGGGTAGGATTAATATTTTTGAGATATGTCCTAGTCATGAATGAATAACTTTTGATACTATTATTTAATTTCAGCATTTCTCCCTTCCTTTACCCCCTCCATACCTCCTTATCTCTTTCTTCAGAGGTTTACAGTTTTCAATTGTCTCTGTTCTTCGTTTTCTTTGTTAGGCTTATTTCTAGATATTTTACATTTTTTTAGGCTAATGTGCATAGGAATGCTTCCATCAAATACATGGTTTTATTTTCACCAATTATTACTACATACATGTATGTCTATGCATATATATGTATATTCCTGAGTATAACATGTTCTGTCCAATAATGTTACTTGCATATGTTTTCAGGGCTGAACATTTGGCATTGGACATCCTGTTGGTGTGCTCTTCCCTAGGAAAGACCACCTCTCCGGCTCCTACCTTTACTAAGTTGTAGCTTATTTCATCTTTTGAGAACACTGTTCATGACCTGGGCCAATTTTTGGAATTTTTTTTCATGGCTCTTTTTCATTATGTGAAATATTTATCAGTCAAAGTTAATAGAAAGATGATTAAAAGCCATATGCCTCATTTTTTAATTTATAATGAAGGAATTTGGTTTAGCACCTCTCTGAGTCCTATCCAAATACAAAGTTCAGATTGCTGAGCCTGCCTAGTATGAAGACAGAGTTGGGTTCAATAATTAATCTCCTAGCTTCCTCCATGTTTTTCCTGTTCTTCAGTTGCTTCCCTTTCTTGTTTTATTTTTTTAACTTTTTTACTTATTTTACATACCAATCACAGTTTTCCCTCCACCCACTGTTATTCATCTTTGCACTGCTCTATTACTCTCTTATCCACCTCGAGATTTCTTTTATTCCTTTCATGACATCATTTTGCTATTTCATTGCTTAACCCCACCCACTCAGATTTAGTTTGTGCAGACAAAAGAAAGCAAGCAATATTTGCCTTTGGAATCCGGCTTATTACACCTAACATAATGATTGCCAGTTGATTCTGTTTTCCTGAACATGTCATCACTTCCTTTATCCTTCAAGGAACATAATATTCTGTCACATGGGTGAATTGTATTTTCTTTATTTTATTTGTTGGTGAGCATTTGGACTGAAATCACTGCAAAAACATATATAATGGAGCTCACATATTCGGTTCTATTGACTAGCCAAGAAGCTCTAAGGAGCCTCGTCTCTCCACCTCCCCAGAGTTAGGATTTCAGAACCTAGTCACAGCATCTGTTTTTTTTTTTTTTTTTTTTTTTTTTTTTTTTTTTTTTTTTTTTTTTTTTTTTTTTCATGGATTCTGGGCTTTCAAACTTTTGTCCTCATTCTTATGTGGCAAGCACATCCCCAACTGAGCCATCTCCTTAGCTTCTACTTTCTTTTCTTTCAGAAGTTATAGAGAGTTTAAAAGGCCGAATTCTTGAAACAAATCTCTCTTGTTTATGGTGAAAAGGTCTCTCAATATATATATCTTTTATTCTACTCCTAATGCTTTTCAAAGATTTTGCATGTTTATTAGTAAGGGACATCAGTTTGTAGATTAAAGGGCTTTTATTTTCATATTGTGTTTGGTTTTGGTGTCAGGGCAATCATTTAAAAAATGAGAATAAGACAAATTGTAAAATATTCCCTCCTTTGAATCTCTTGAAAATGACTACACCATATTCCTATTAGCTGTTCTTTGAATATTAGATGAAATTCTCTATAGACATCATCTGGTCCTGGCATATTAATTGTGGTAAGCTGTTTGGTTACTTTACTTTCCATTAGACATATATAATGGTCTTCAACTTATCCCTTTCACATTGGGTAAATTACAGTTTGTGTCTTTTGAAGATGAGGTTTATTTCCTGTAGTTTGTAAAGTTTATTTGTGAATACATATCTGCAGTATCCATTTCATTATACATTTGATGTCTCTAGAATGCATATGTCAACCATCATAATTCCTGATATGGATAATTATAATTGCCCAATTTTTATTTTTCTTTAAGGTGTTAATTCAATTTATCTCTAATAACAAAGAGATTTGGGTTTATTTTACTTTCTATGTTATTCTCTTTTCAACTACATTCTTTTCCTCTCTCTTTCTACTCTTTTAATTTTGAGTAGCCACTGTGATTGCACTAGGCATACCCCAAATATCCACATTTCAAAGTTCTACTTTAGTAATCTCAGCAAAATTCCCTGGTACTATTAGCAGGTTCAGCTTGTTAGAAAATCGACCTTTTTGTGAGGTCACTATTCAGTCTAACATAGTCTACACATTGACTGTCATAGCTACATGACCATACTAATTGAAAAATACATCTACTCCATTCCAAGGCAACTAAAAGTCTCAATGCATTAAAATAAAACCTCAAGTCCAAAGTCTTTTTTAAAGTATGTCAGCTTACAAGTCCAAAATTTCATCATCTAAATCAGTTATGAGTGAGGCTATAGGAATAATTTTCTCTGTATTTTTATCTCCATTCTTTTAGGTTGCCAACTTCAGCTCCAATTTTGGTATGTATGGAACAATAATAACACCCACGAAACTCATTGTGGTATCATTCCTAAGATACCCAACAGATCATTGTTGTTGACTCTTTTGGAGTAGTTTTACATTTGCTTCACATGCAGTGCCTAGGGATTTCAGCTGACTTTAGTGACAGGAAAAGAGAAGTAGATCAACTTCATATTCCTGAAATTTTAAGTCACAGAATACATTTTAATGAAAGCTCGTTAAGATATTTTAAAATATGAGTGTCTATTCTTGTAATTTTGCTGTCAAATTCATGCAGCAAATCTTTCTCTAAAAGAGTTCTTCTAGTAACCAGTACCTAAGCATGTCTTAAAAATTTGACTGGTAGGTTTAAAAGTTGCTGAATCTTAGTATGAGTGCCCTTTAGACACTTGAAAATGCTTCTGTAGATAGTAAGAAAATCATATTTAATTTATCTCTGTCTTTAACATAATGTAACTTGGTTAATGGGGAGAAAATTAATTCTTCAGAAATCCATAGTGCCTTTTACATTTATCTGGAATTTATCCTGTAAACCATTTTTAGAATAATTGTGGCTAATTCTAACTAGCACATTTTTTAAAAATATTTTTCATCAATTAAGGAAAACAATATGTATAAAATTATTGATCAAAGTAAATGCCTCAGTTTAAATAGAATTTTTTCTTAAATTTGGCTTAAGTTGTGCACACAGAGTTGAAGAATATGGGTCTCTGTTGGGCTCACATTCTAAGAATACACGTGTGAATTACACAGAATTTATTCAATTAGAATATTTAATACACAAATTATTTTTAATTATATAGAAATAGTTAGTATGTGCAAATTATTTGAGAGTATATTAGGATCCAGGCAGTGTTCTGTTGAGCTTACAAAAGCACAAGGAAATTTAAAACAGGGCATTAAATATTAAAATCCCCATAAATATGTATTAAATATTTTAATTTTTAAAATTTTGAGACTAGCTTTAAACTACATAAATATTCCAGGGCTAAAATAATGAATCTCTAAATAAGCTTCAGCAGATTACAATTTGTTCTCTTGCATTCATTTTCTATTATTTCTCTATATTCATTCAAAATAAAAATAAGTGCATTTTGCAAAATTATAAGCAATCTTTATGTGTTATTCTAAGAAGTTAATCTTATATTTATAAATTTTGTAATATGAATATATATATATAGTACTTATATTATGCCTTATAACAGTATAACAATTATCACTAGACTTTCTGTTACTGACTTTAATAATATGCCTGTAACATAATCCTCCATATTTTATATAGTAAAAATTAATCCACTTAATAGCACTATCAGATTCTGAAATTTAATCACTAATGAATATTGGTATCTCATATACTGTCCATGCAACACTGTTTTCAAACGGTACTGTTAGAATTCTGCTAACATATGAACTTATGCTTCAGAACTGGGCATTTTCATGTTTTCAATGTTTCACAATTGTAAATGGCATCACAATAACATATATAGGATTAATTTAGTTTATCAATTTTGTAAATATAGAACAGTTTTAAAATTAGTTTAATTATAAAGTTTATAACAATTTTCTATTAATAGAATTTTAAGAATTCCAAATCTAACAAATCCCACTCATCCACATGCAAGCCTACATCAGTTCTTAATCAGCAAAAGAGGAGTAAATTGTGGTGAGAACAAAACAATCATCTTTATTATTGACAAACTGAATATTTCAGAAGGTCGTACCAAAGAAGGTTTTTCATATGTCAGACAAAATTCCTCAATGTTGTAAACACTCCCTGTACTTTTTACATCTGTGTATCCCCAAGAATTTACTCAGCATTCCAGAAGAAGAAATAGGTTGGTACAGTTTTTCTTTTCAGGTTGTAGGCGGCAAGACTATTTAATAAATATTTACTAAACATTGGATTCTGAGAAAGCATCTATATTCTGCCCACCAACATTTATAGAAACACAGACTTTGCCTTCTATTCTTCAGGTTTTCTGTTTCAAAGGGAGCCTGTTGCATTACAAATGACCTAATTAGGGCACAGAGGGTAGTACCCCAGATAGCGGTGCACCTAAGATATCTGATGCCATATTGTAAATGGTACTTAGTCAAGTGTACAATGACGTTCCTTGTTCTCTTCTAACAGAGAGTGATATAAAGGTGTAGTTGTTTGAAATGGTTACTACAAGTTCTTGATGTTAACACATACTCTTCTACTACGTCACTCCCAGGGATTGAACTCAGAAATCAGGTTTCATAACAAGCATTTTACCTGCTGAACCATCTACCTATTCTGGAAATCAACTAAACAATGGGACACCAGATGATTATTAATTGAAGAAGCCAGTTAATGATGAACACAAGCAGGTTCAGGACTATAGCCTTTCAAAGCCTTACTTCTTTTACCAGCATTCCTGGTTTTATAAACAATGGAGGTCATCAACTTCATTCCCACCCAAGTTTCCTGGAAAACCTGGGTATAGCATTCCATGGTGACCCAAACATTTTTAGCATGCTTTTAAAGTAGCTCATCAGAGCTAAGGCCTCAGGCCACACCAGATCCTACAACTGATTCTTATAGCTGTCTTTGAGTTAACTATTTTCCAGTAAGTGACCTCCGATAGATTCTCCTGTATTTAATATCAATAAACTTATTTGTTTTCCAACCCATACTTGGATGGACTCAGGTCTGTTGTCAGGAAACTCTCTGGGGTAAACTAAGGCTTATCCACATCTCTCAACATAAGCCACATGACAATGAGGAAAGTTATATATGAAAGAACTGTTTTTCAGTGTGATCCTGCCACAACTGATTTTCTCTTGAGAAGCAGATTTTGAGACAGCATACAACATTTTTTGGAGATTATCTTTGGAATCAATGTACATAGAAGGAAAGGAAGCATCAACAAGTTTTGAGAAGTTGAATTGAAAAAAAAATGGCTTCTTAGGGAGCTAATCTCAATGGGAATTGTGACAGTAGAAATAACCTTACAGAATTTTCACAAATAACAAAAGGATACCAGGCTTTTATATCTTCTTATCTATTGAATACAGGCCACCAGAAAGCGCATGGTAACTCTCTTCAGCGGAAGCTGATCAAAGCATGCGATAGTTACAAATTTCCTGAAAATAGCTCACACAGAAGTGGAAATGATATATTTTTAAATTTTATTTAAAAAAATTCATACATGTGTACTGTATTTACATCATTTCCACATCCTTCTCTCCCTCTAACTCCTCTGATGTCCCCCAATATGATTGTAGAACAAAAAAGAAGTAGATACCACAATGAACATTCAAGAAAGGTGAGTATAAATTTAGACTCTTGTAATTAAAGATAATATAATATAGTAGCTAGGATGCATGGCCATATTATATGTCAGATTATTATGTCATCCAATGCTTTGATCTTAAGCAGTGCTGTTGAAACTATAGAACCAAGAAATGTCTAATGCACAATTTAGAATGCAGGAGGATAGATAGTAAGGTAACTGAATAAAGAATCTTCAATTTGCCCAAGAACTAGTGGTAAAAGTTGCCATACCTTTCTAGGCAGAATAATTAGCTGGATTGAAAATCTAACAAATGTGAGCAATTAGTTAGGCTGCTTATCTGGCATGCATCAAATCTTGGGTTTGATCCTCAGCAATTCATGAAACCTGGTATAGTGGTATATGTCTGTGTTCTAGGGCTTGGGAAGTAGAACGGGAAGATTAAACGTTCAAGATCCTCAACTGTATGGTGAGTCTAAGGCTAGTCTAGCACATATGAGACCCTGTCTCAAAAAAAAAAAAAAAAAAAAAAAAAAAAAAAAACATGTTACAGGGGCAGAAAGACCATGAGGCCTCAACTCTACTCAAAGTACTGCAAGCATCCACAGAATGCTGGGAGTGGGAGAAATAGCCTTCCATAGGGAAGAATACACCAATTATTTATTCAATACCAAACAATCAGCCCCAACAAACATGTGAGGAATATAATAGAGACTGAATAAGTTGTATTTAGTTTCTTTGTCAAAAATCATGTGTTCATAGGTGTGGGGACTAATATCCAGGTGTTCAATTTGATTCCCTTGGTACACCTGTCTGTTTTCATTATCATAGCTCTATAATAAAGCTTGATGACAGGGATGGTGATGCCTCTGGAAGTTCCTTTTTTGTACAGGATTGTTTGGGCTCTCCTGGGTTTTGTGCTTTTCTATATGATGTTCAGTATTGTTCTTTCGAGGTCTGTGAAGAATTGTGTTGGGATTTTGATGGGGATTGCATTCTGTACATTGATTTTGATAGCATTGCATTTTGAGTATGTTGATTCTACCAATCCAAAAGCATGGGAGATATTTGCATTTTCTGATACCTTTTTCAATTTTCTTTTTTCAAAGGCTTTAATTTTTTGTTGTACAGGTATTTTATTTCTTTGGTTACTGTTACCACAAAATATTTTGTGCTATTTTTGGCTATTGTTAATGGTGATGTATCTCTCGTTTCTTTCTCAGCACCTTTATCCTATAAAAGAGGGCTACTGATATTTTTTTAGTTGATCTGTTATCCTGCCATATTACTGAATGTGTTTATCAGCTATAGGAGTTCCCTGGTAGAATCTTTGGGGTCACTTATGCATACTATCATATCATCTGAAAATAGAAAAAAATTGACATCTTTCCAACTTATATCCCCTTGATCTTTTGTTGTCTTACTGCTCTAGCTAGAACTTTAAGTACTTTAATGAATAGCTATGGAGAGAGTGGAAAACCTAGTCTTTCTAATTTTAATGGAATCACTTTGCCTTTCTCTCCATTTAATTTGATGTTGGTGGTCAACTTGCTGTATATTCCTTTTATTATGTTTAAATATGTTCCTTGTATCCCTTATCTCTCCAAGACATTTATCTTGGAGGTGTGTTGGATTTTGTTGAATGCTTTTTCATCATCTAAGGAAATGATAATATAATTTTTTTCAGTTTATTTATATGGTGGATTACATTGACAGATTTTCATATATTGAACCATCCCTACATCATCTGAGATGAAATCAGCTTGATCATGGTGGATATTATTTATGTGTTTTTTGATTCCGTTTACTAGTACCTTATTGAGTATTTCAGTATCAATGTTCATGAGGCAGATTGGTCTGCAATTATTTTTCTTAGTTGAGTCTTTGTGTGGTTTGGATATCAGGGTTACTGTTGCCTCATAAAAAGAATTTGGCAATGTTCTTTCTATTTATATTATGCAAAATACTTTGAGGAGTATAGGTATTAGCTCTTCTTTGAAGTTCTGGTAGAATTCTGCACTGCAACCATCCCCCACCCCTTGGGCTTTATTTTGTTTGTTTGGGAGATTTTTGATGACTGCTTCTATTTCCTTAGGGGTTATAGGTCTGCTTAAGTTGTTCATCTGGTCTTGATTTAATTTTGGTATGCGGTACCTATTCAGGAAATTGTCCATTTCTTTTATATTTCCCAATTTTGTGGAGTACAGGTTTTTGAAGTATGACCTAATGATTCTTTGGATATCCTAGGTGTCTGTTGTTATGTCCCCATTTTATGTCTGATTTTGTTAATATGGATGTTCTCTATCTGCCTTTTGGTTAATTTGGATGAGGGTTTGTCTAAATCTTGTTGGTTTTCTCAAAGAACCAGCTCTTTGTTTCATCGATTCCTTGCATTGTTTCTTTGTTTCTATTTTATTTATTTGAGCCTTCAATTTGATTATTTCCTGTCATCTAGTTTTTTTTTTTTTTTTTGGATGAGTCTACTTCTTTTTGTTCTAGAGCTTTCAGGTGTGCTACTAATCTATAGTGTGAGATTTCCTCCCTTTTTTTTTTTGTAGGCACTTAGTGCTGTGAACTTTTATCTTAGCACTTCTTTCATAATGTCCCATAGGCTTGGGTACATTGTACCTTCATTTTCATTGAATTCTAGAAAGTCTTTAATTTCTTTCTTGACCCAGGGGTGGTTCAAATAGCACTGTTCAATTTCTATGACTTTGTAGTCTTCCTGCAATTAGTGTTGTTGTATTCTAAGTTTAAACTGTGGTGATCTGATAAAATCCAGAAGGTTATTCCATTTTTTTGTTATCTGTTGATATTTGCTTTGTTACAGAGTTTGTGGTCAATTTTAAAGAATGTTCTAAGACGTGCTGAGAAAAAGGTATATTATTTTGTGTTTGGATGAAATGTTCTTTAGATGTCTGTTAAGTACATGTGAGTGATGTCATCTGTTATTTTGTTGTGAGATTCCCCTCTGTGTGCTGTGAATACCATTGGTTAATAAACAAACTGCCTTGGCCTGTTGATAGGGCAGAGTAGAACTGGAAGGGAAAAATTAAACTGAATGTTGGGAAAAAGAAGGCAGAGTCAGGAGAAGCCATGTAACCCCACCAGAGACAGACACTGGAACTTTACCTAGTAAGCCACAGCCTTGCAGTGATACACAGATTACTAGAAATGGATTAAATTAATATGTAAGAGCTAGCTAATAAGAATTTAGAGCTAATAGGCCAAGCAGTGATTTAATTGATTACAGATTCTGTGTGGTTATTTTGGGTCTGAGTGGACAAACTGAGAAAGCAGCCTTAAAACAACATTATTTCTCTTATTTCTCTGTTAAGTTTCTGCCTGGTTGACCTGTCCATTGAGGAGTGTAGGGTGTTGAATTCTTCTACTACTATTGTATGTGGTTTGATATACAATTTAAGCTTTAGTAATGTTGCTTTTACATATGTGGATGTTTTTGTATTTGGGGCATAGATGTTCAGGATTGAGACTTCATCTTGATGGATTTTTCCTGTGATAAATATGAAGTGTCATTCTCCATCTTTTCTTATTGATTTTAGTTTGAAATCAATTTTGTTAGCTATTAGGATAGTTACACCCGCTCGTTTCTTAGGTCCATTTGATTGGAAAATCTTTTCCTAAACCTTTACTCTGAAGTAATGTCAGTCTTTGAGGTTGAGGTGTGTTTCTTGTATGCAGAAGTATGGATCCTGTTTTTTTATCTATTCTATCAGCCCGAGTCTTTTTAGAGTTGAATTTAGTCCATTGATATTAAGTGATATTAATCAGCAATGCTTGTTAATTCCTGTTAATTTTTGGTGGCAATTTTTTTTATGTTTCCATTCTTTGGTGTTTTCTGGTGTGAGGTTATCTGTTGCTTATGTTTTTGTGAGTGCGGCTAACTTCCTTGGATTGCAGTTTAATCTAGTACTTTCTGTAAGGATGGATTTGTAAATAGGTATTATTTAAATCTGATTTTATCATAGAATATATTGTTTTCTCCATCGATGGAGAATGAAAGATTTGCTGGGTATAGTAGTTTTGGCTTGCATCTATGGTTACTTATTACCTGAAACAAATCTGTCCAGTACCTTCTGTATTTTAAGGTTTCCATTGAGAAGTCAGGTGTAATTTTGATACTTCTTCCTTTATATGTTACTTGGCCTTTTTTCTTTGCATCTCTTAATATTCTTTCTTTATTCTATATGTTCAGTGTTTTGATTATTACATGGCAAGGGGACTTTTCTTGTTTCAATCTATTTAGTGTTCTATAATTTTCTTGTACCTTTATAGGCATATTCTTCTTTTGGTTAGAAAAGTCTAACAGTTTTCAAGATGAAAGTATGGCCAAATATTACACATCCATGATGACGTTTTAATTGAAAAAATATTTGTTTTCTTACAATATATTCTGATGACACTTTTCCCTTCTCCCAATTTTTTTGACAAAACTAATTTCTTTTGTTTCAAAGAACTCCCTAACACAGATCATAATGGTGTTATCCTGTGTTTTCTTTTAATAATTTTGTAATTTTATAGTTCATATCAGATCTCTAATTAAATATGAATTTATTTTTATAGATAATATAAGATTTAGTGTAGCATTTCATTTAGGTTCTATGATACACTATTGTTTATCATTATCAATTAGAAATATCATACTTCCTGCACCAAATTCTTTCTTTACCCATGACAAATACTAGTAAGATTTATTTGCAAATGTTGGTCAGTTTCAGAGCTCTGCATTCTACTTAATTGATCTATTGATTTGTTTTTCCATTACACAGTATTTTTCGATTATACTTCATGATCCTGTAATTGTATTTCCAGAAATTTATTTAAACAGATAAACAAAGGAACTTTTCATAAGATATGGTTGTGTGTTAAAGAAAGCTCACAAAGTGATTTTTATTGCAGCACTATCTGTATATTGATTATTTTGAAACAATGTAGCATCTAACAACAGGAAATTGGTTTAAAAAGCCTTCAGATTCAAGCAGAATAGCTCACTTTACAGTGTGGAAACTCTTTCTGTAGAAAAGTAAGTGAGGTTGCATCAGCATAATCTATTTAATCATATATTACCTCAAAATCAGTCAACTCTCTAAGAAATTATACTGAAGAGAGTGCCAAGTGTCAAGATTCCAGGAGCGATGACTTTGTTGTGACCCTAGATAAATTATTAGCAGGGTCTTGGTTTTAATTCACATAAAGGAATGGATGAGGAAAGCTTTCCTGACTCATGGACTGGAGATAGGGATTGGGACGTGGGAATAAAGCCAAGACCTTTGAAAGACTGTGATCTCAGTGAATGGGACATAAAAACACCCTGTACTTGCTGAGGGAGATGACAATAAAACATCAAAGAAAAATTCTATACCAGAAGCTCAGTCCTCCATAAATAGAATCTACTTACCCTAAACATGGGCTAGAATCTACCAAGATGATAAATGAGCATAAATATTTGTACTGGGGCTTTGGCAGTCAAAACAATCTAGTGAAACTAAGAGGAGCAAATATAATCTCTCTAGAGAAATTTCCCAGCCTATAAGCTCACCTTAACAGACACTATCAAAAACCTTTAAAAATATAGATTGGAATCACTAACCATGGCAAAGTCAGCAGACCCTAAAGCCAAGAGAATTAGCACAGCTAATAGAAAAACCTTTAGATTTTTCTGTATAAATCTATAATCATAAGTGTGAGTCATCTATGTAACTGAAATTCAATCAAATTCTTATATTAAGAAGGTCAAATAAATATACAAAATTATCTTCACAATATAGTTTTCATTTAGTTTGAATATTTTAAGTTTTTATATCTATTTATTACCAATTCATCCCAAATATGTGAAATTTATATCTTATACTTTCATAAAATCTCAATATGCTTAAGAAGGAATATTTCAAGGGGTAACAGCCACATACGCTTAATGGCTGTCATATCAAATAGTACAAGTCATGATAAAAGTATATAAGTATATTATATAATTATATGCTATCAGTATATAAGTATATGTGTATACTTATAAGTACATATAATAAAGGTATATGTATAAATATATGTACTAGAAGTAATATAAATCATGTATATAATATGACTCAGTCATTCCTCTATGATGTATTAAGAGCTTGTTATGTGAAAGACACTAGCAAAACTGAAGTTCACTCAATTGACATAACCGCAGCCTTAATGGGTTTGAAGCAATATCTATATGTTCATTTATAAACAGTTGAGTTATCGTGGAGAAACAGATGTTTATATATATGCTCTACTTGTCACTGTGTTTATACAGGTAGAGCAAAATTGGGGTGATATAAAAAAATTATGGTATATGTATAGTATAGGGAGTTGTGGCTGTGTTATTTTATATTGGCTGCAAGGTGAAATCCAACAAATAATAAGGTACTATATGAGCACAAACATAAATGCAGAACCAGGTAATACAGAATATCCAGGAGAAAAAAAAATATTTCCAGCGATTTCTTTTTAAAAAGAGGTCAAAGCATGGATTAAAAAGAGGATTATACATAACAAGAGAATGGATTAGGATTTAATTCCCAAAATACTAGATAATAAATATCTGAGAAGCTTTCTAGTTACAAAATAAATATGTCCCATACAAGCAGCCAGAGGTAGTTTGTTGACGTTTCTGATTCCACTTTTGAGAAAAGTTCTAATTAGGCACAGTTGTACTCACTTCCAATCCCAGCATTTGTGAACTAAAGATAGGAGGGTCCAAAATTCAAGGTCATCTCCAGCTTGCTAGTGATTCCAGGACAGCCTGGGCTACATAAAAGCCTGATTAAAAAAGAAAGTTTCCATCTACCCTGCCAAATCTAAATATAGTATAAGTCAAATATATGTATTCTACGTCTGATTGTACTTTGAAGTAGTGGCAAGGCCATTTAAAGCAACTACCTTCTTATTTTACTTACATATAACACTGTCCACAGTGGATGATAAAATTCACTCTGGTGGTATAAATTATGATTCAACTTTTGCAAAAAAAAGTAAGTACTTAAATTTTATGTTATACAGAGTTAACATGAGGTCAGAATGATTTGCTTCAAAAGATTATTCTAAATCTCCTGTGATCAGTTCACTGCAAAGCAACTAGGTAAAAAAAAAAATTCTCTAGAAATGAAATAGAATCCAAAGTCAGATGTATTGGTATAAACCTGAGATACCATGCCAGATATGGTTATAGCAAGGGGATTTCCATGGATATGAGGCAAGCCTGGGGTGCATACTGACTTCCAGGCTAACCTAAGCTACATAGGTCATCATGGTCTCAAAACACAAACAAATGAGCTACTATTTTTCCTTTTCAGTAAGTGCATCTATATCTCCAGTGGATGAATGCTTGAGTATGGACGTACTAGAGTTGTAGAGGACTCTTCTCTAACATGTAAATACAAATATGTACATAATTCCCTTCGAAGCTCCAGTGACTAACTTGTCAGTCTTATAAAAATTAAGATGCATTTATTCTCACAATTTCTAAAAAATCCTGTTTCCCAACACTTTTCTAATTGTTCATCTCTAGCATTACTTTTCAGAAGAAATTTGCCACTAGCTCACATCATTTAGTTGAGTCATTAGCCTCAGCTTATTTCACAGATTGATGGCTACTTGCCCAGGGAATGATTTTGTTTGCCACCTTTCCTGTGGCCCAAACTATAGGATTGACATTTCATTTATATCACTTTGCTCTTGCAGCTGGTCAATACCAAATACAATGACATATATAATTTGGTGGCTCATTTCAATGTGTAAACTTCACAGAAGCCTCTGCCCAGAACAAGCAATCAGTAGGACCAGTGCATCACTGTGAAAGATTCTACAAAGGCATTTCAAACAACCCTGCCATTTAACTTTTAATTGTATTTAACAATGTTTGTATACTATTTAAAATTTTTATTATGATGTCACTGATTCAACAAAGACTGGCAAAGGCTACTGCATAGTGTCTTCTAAAACTGGTTTTCTATTTGACATCTGACATCCCCCCCCCATTTACTTGAGTTACAAGTACTTTCCTGTGTCAGGCAAAACTATAATTTTAGAGTCCTGAAATTTCAACAGGATTTTTCCGCTTAGCAAAATACCATATTTGATGAGTACATTTGAAGGTTCTAAATGTATTTCTAATTCTCTGAAACTCAAGGTTTTGTTTTTTTTAATTTCAAATGAACATTAAAATAATCTGAAAAGATACTGGAAACATAAATTGAAAAATGTTGAAAATAATATAATATCTATGATGTTTTATGTTAAGCAACTTTTGGATTTAGTCCCCAAAATTTCTCTACAAGTCTATGTAATGTGTCATTGTGAGTATAAGAAACAGCAAACAATGCTTACAAATAGCTTACAAATATATCAGTAGCCAGCTTGTTTTGATATATGTAAAAGCCTGTTTTATTGGGAGGCAGTTCATCTGACTGAGAAAAAACATCGATTTTCAGAGAATGCTACTGGCTAAATTATAACCTGATTCCAGTTAAGACAAAAAAAAAAAAGTAACTTCAGCCATAATCTGCAATTTTGCATTGAAAGCACATACATATTTACAATCAAATTCTCACACATATTTTCATTTTCTTTGAGGAAAAGAAATGTGAGGTGCTCTTTTTCCTAATTGCTACATTTAGACTTTAACTTCAGATGGATGGCGAACAAAGAATCAACTACATTTCAGGTTTGAAAACATCCATATTCAGAAAGGTTAATTTGGCTTAATATTGTATTTAATTATTTTTTCTTTTAAGGTATCATTTATGGAAAAAATTCAGAAAAGCATCAATTAAAAAATTTAAATTACCTCTAATTCTGTAACCTAGTGACAGCTGCTAATTGCTTTCTGTAACGTTTTGGCCACTTTTCCTTCCATCAGTGTGTGCAGCCTTTTGAACGGGGTTATAACATACTTGTGCTTTTAAACAGTTGTTTCATAGTAATTAGTGCATTAAAAAATCTTTCTGCATATATTATATATCCATGCCATTAGCTGTTTATAATAACGTTTTCATTTGGCTACATAGTAAATTATAATAATATGCAGGACTAGGTTTCCAAGTTAGATGGCAGACTATAAAGCACTTCCTTATGGTCATTTAAAAAGAATAGACAAAAATAAAGAGAAAAGTTGAGCAATGGATGGCAATGTACAGTTAGGTACAAATGAGATACTTGGCGTATCATGACATAGTATAGTAACAATAGGTAACAGATTTTGGTTTACCATTAGTAAGTGACAGCTGTTTGAAGAAATAGATATGTTTAACCTAGTTGAAACATCACTCAATGCGGTGGAACAGTGGTCTTTTATCCTGTCACTTGCATTATTTTTAATAAAATGTTGATTAGCTAGTAGCCAGACAGGAAATATAGACAGGGCTATGGTGACCAAGCAGGAAGTAGAAGTGTGGCAACTAGAATTATGGGAAGAGGAACATCGTCACTACAGACACAGAGAATGCCAGCAAGATGTCAAGCAAGATGTGACTGCCTCACTGAAAATGGTACCAAGGCATGTGGCTAACACAGACAAGAATTATGGGCTAATATAAGTTATGAGGGTTAATAAGAAGCCTGAGCTTATAGGCCAATCAGTTTATGATTAATGTAGACCTCTGTGTAAATCTTTGGGAATTAACTACTGTGGGACCTGATAGGACAGAAATCTCAGTCGACAATAATCATATACATATACATATAATATACATATAATATACATACACTATACATATACTATACATATACATATACATATACTGAAACAATTGAAAGGAAAACAGACTATTTAAAATACAGAAAGAGGAAGAATGTCAGAAATGCACAAAGGTAGTGATAGAATAGCTGAAAAGAGCTAAGAAAAAGATAAGGAATTTTCTGAAAAGAAGACAAGACATACAAAACTCTAGCCAAGCATTCCCTGGGAGGTAGTAGAGGATGCAGGATTCTCATGCAAAAGGCAATCCAGAGAGCAAGACAGAAACAGAGATAGACAGAATATGAAGTTGGGTGGGTAAAGAGGTGGAGAGGTTCTAGAAGGAGTTGGGGTAGGGGAATTATATGATAAAATACGTTGTACAAAAAATAAAATAAAAATTACCCTTAAGAAACATAAGCCATGTGCAGCTGGTGCAAAGACTGGGAGTCCCACTCTCATGATAGGAGCATAGCTCTCAGAAGCCCTAAACACAGCAGATTAGGTTCTCATTGCACTGCTGGATAGGACACAGTAGAGAGGAATCCAGTTTATGCACTCTTTATTTGATGTGGAGAACAGCATTTTAAGATTTTTGTTTAAAAGTGAACAATCTGGCTCCTGCAGGCAGGCTGCTCCAACACCCCAGCACTGGACCCTGTAATCTACAAGTCCCACTCTGACCCCAAACCCACCTTTTCCCAGAGATCTCAGCAGCTCCCTGTGACACAGAACAGACTAACAGTGGCTCCCTGAAACACAGACAAGCAACTACAACGATTAACCAAAGAGAGGATCCATGAGACACAGAAACCAACTAAAAGTATTGAATTAAGAGGCAAAGACAATGCTTGCACCAATTGGAGGAAGAGATGGGTAGGTGCCAAGGCAAGATACATTCAAGAACCTAAAAACCAGCATGGCAACACCAGAACCCAGTGGTCCTGCAACAGGAAGACTTGAACATCCTATCCCAGAAGAAGCAGAAGAAAACAATCTTAAATATAACTTTATGAAGATGATAGAGACCCCTAAAGAGGAAATGAAAAGTGCCTTTAAAGAAACGGAGGAAAAGACAAAAAGTTCAAGACATGAAAATTGAGATAGAGGCAATAAAGACAACAAAAACTGATGGAATCCTGAAAATGAAAAACTGGGTAAATGAACAGGAACTACAGATGCAAGCATAACCAACAATACAAGAGATGCAAGAGAGAATCTCAGGAGTTTAAGCATTGATAAAGGAAATCGATGAATCTGTCAAGAAAAATGTTAAATTCAACAAATTCCTAACATAAAACACCCAAAGAAATCTGAGACACCATGAAAAAACCAAACTTAAGAATAATAGGGATAGAAGAAAGAGAAGAACTCCAGTTCAAATACACAGAAAATATATTCAACAAAACAGAAGAAAACTTTCCCGACCTAAAGAATAATATGCCTTTGAAGGTAAGAAGCTTACGGAACACCATATAGACTAGACCAAAACAAGTCCCCTTGCAATATAATAACCATACAGGAAGAAAACAAGATATTCATTGACTAAACCAGATTTAAACAATACCTATCCACAAATTCAGCCTTACAGAAAGTACTTGATTGAAAACCCAAACCCAAGGGAGTTAGCTACACCCATGAAAACATAGGCAACAGATAACCTCACACCAGCAAACACCAAAGAAGGGAAACACACAATCACTACCACTAAAAACAGGAAATAGCAATCACTGGTCATTAATATCTCTTAATCTCAATGAACTCAATTCTCCTATAAAAAGACTCAAGCTAACAGTATGGATACAAAAACAGGATCCATTCTTCTACTGCCTACAAAATTACACCTCAGCTTCAAAAACAGACGTTACTTCAGAGTAAATGGTTGAGAAAAGATTTTTTCAGTCAAATGAACTTAAGAAACCAGTGGGTGTAGCTGTCCTACTATCTAACAAAATAGATGCCTAGCTAAAATCAATCAGAAGAGATGGAGAATGACACTACATACTCATCACAGGAAAAAAAATTCCTCAAGATTCAGTCTCAATCCTGGACATCTATACCCCAAATACAAAAGCACCCACATATGTAAAGCAACATTACTAAAGCTTAAATCACACATTAAACTCCACACACTAACAGTGGGAGACTTCAAAGCCCCACTCTCACCAATGGACAGGGCTGTTAGACAGAAACTTAAAGGGAAATAGAACTAAGAGATGTCATGACTCGAATGGACTTAACAGACATGTATAAAACAATTTACCCAAACACAAAAGAATATATCTTCTTTTCAGCACCTCAAGTAACTTACTCTAAAATTGACCACATACTCAGTAACAAAGCAAATATCAACAGGATCCTAAAATCCACGACCTCAGAGAAGATAGGTAACACGGAGAAACATAAGAGAAATATACATGAATTGCCCTGGGGATAGGAAATATATAGGAACTCCCCCAAATTTTTTTAAACAAAATGTATAGAACTAAGCAGAGAGTTGTCAAGAGATGGAACACAAATGGCTGAGAAACACCCTTTAAACAATGCTACATTTTGCCAGGCAGTGGTGGCATACCCCTTTAATTCCAGCACTCGGAGGCAGAGACATGAGGATCTCTGTGAGTTTGAGGCTGGTCTGGTCTACAGAGCAAGTTTCAAGACAGCCAGAGCTACACAGTGAATCCCTGTCTCAAAAAAAAAAAAAAAATAAATAAAAAAAGAAGCAAACAAATAAATAAAATTGCATCTTTAGCCATCAGAGAAATGAAAATTAAAGCTTTGTTGAGATTTCTTTCTACCCCAATCAGAACAGCCAACATCAATTAAATGACAGCACATGCTAGCTGGCAAGGATATAAGGAAAACACTACATATACTCTTTGATGGTGGGGGTATAAAATATAGAAATCAGTGTGGTCACTTATCAAGAAGATTAGAATTGATCACCCCAAGGACTCTACAGCCTACTATCAAGACATTAGCTCAACCACGCTCCTTATTCTGTTCATAATAGCCAGAAACCGGTGACTACCTAAATGTCCATCAGCTGAGGAATGGCTAATAAAAAATGTGGTACATTTACACACCTGAATATTAATCAGTTGTTAAGAAAAATGAAACTATGAAATTTCAGGTAAATAAAATTGGAAAAAGTCATCCAGACCAAAAAAGCCAAAAAAAAGTCAGTTTTTTTTTCCAAATAGGATGTCACTGGATATACCAAACACAGCCAGGGCAGGCTTCAGGTCTAGTAGCAGTTGACCAACACAAAATGTAGTGTATGTTTTGTTGTTGCTACTACTATGTATCTTTTGTTTTCTTTTGGTCCCCTTGAGTTTCTTTTTCTTTTTAGTTTGTTTTGAATGTATGAAGGATGTGGGGGAGGGAAAGAATATGTCCAAAGTATAGTATATGGAGATTTTAAATAAATGTCACAAAAGTATCCAAGTTCATCCAATTAATATTCAAGCTAATACATTAGCCATACAGAAAATTCAAATTGAAATTGCTTTTAGATTTTATCTCATCCATCTCTAGGGCTATAAACAAGAAAACAAATAATACTAAATGCTGACAAGAATGAGTGGAAAGAGGAATTCCTCTACAAGCTGCTATGAGAACAAATTGGTATAGCCACTGTGGCAGTTAGTGTAAAGAGGTTCCTTCAAAAACTCAAGTTAAAACTACTATACGGCAGCATATAGCTGAATGATTCTAAGTAAATACACCACAGAACTCTTGTACTTATAGATATCCTATTAACAATAACTAAGAAACTGAAATAGCCAGAACATCAATCAATAAATAAACTGTAAAAATAAAAGTGATGCATAACACATGGATTTTTGTTTAATCACAGTAAAAAATACTAAATCATGCCATTTGTAGGAAATACATGCAACCAGAGATCACTACGTTAAGGGAAACAAACCAGACTTGGAAAGGCAGATTCGACATTTTCTCTCATATGCACAATCCAAATTTAAATCTATATACCAGTGGAGGCATTCATATTATGAAAGTATAAATCACACATCTACAGGCAAAGAATATGGTAAGAATTGGGGAGGGGTAAAAGAGAGAAATGGAATATATTCAAACAGAAGGCAGGACTATTTGGAAAGACGAAAGGGTAAGGGACACAAGGGTAGGCATGTGGAGAGAAGAATAAGTAACAACAATGTATCACGGCATATGTGCATGAAAATGCCATAATAAAATCCATCATTGTATATGCTCTTTTTCAAAAGCAATTTAGCTAGTACAGGGTAGGGCCTGAAATATGGGGCAGTGGGTAAAAGTTCTTGTTAGCCAAACCTGACAACCTGAGTTTCATACCTGGAACCTAGATAATGGAATGAGAGTAGCAACTCTTACAAGTTCTTTTGATCTCAACACATGCACCATGGGATGTACATAAACACACACACACACACACACACAATTAGTCGGTCAATTTAATAAAATTTTAAAGTAGATGGTAATCTTAGTTTAGTAATATCAAAGAGTTCTATATATACTCATAAAATAATTTGTCTCCACACAGATATTTATTTTTCCTCAAAATAAAACTAACCAAAATATTAATCATCAAAAAGGAATATTAAACTAATGCTGTATTTTTGGAAGTAGATTATTTTTATGTCCCACATTAAAATTTTATAGCAAGTAATTTGTACATGTATATTTCTTTAAAATGAGTTATTTAAACATACACTTGTTAGATTAAAAAAAACACAAATAATGTAAGAGACTTATGATAAATATTTCTCTGTTTCTATTAAAACACATATTTGGGTTGTCAGTTTTGGTGATTTGAATGAAAAGGGCCCTCATAGGCTAATAAGTTTGAATATTTGGGCCTTAGTTGATGCAATTGTTTGAGAAGGATTAGGAGGTGTGGCCTTGTTAGATGTGTCAAATGGGAAACACATTGAGGCTTCAAAAACTTCTCATCATTTCCAGTGTAAATTCTGTCTCCTGCTTACAGACCAAGATTGGGATCCAAGCTGTTCATACCACCATGCCTTTGTTCCATGCTACCTCATGGATTCTATCAAAAGTGTAAACCCAATTAAACAAATACTTCTATAAGTTGCTTTGGCTATGATATTTTATTACCGTAATATAAAAAGAACTAAGATATCCCTGAAACTATGTAGTGTCCAATTGTAACACATAGCAGTGTTAATCTACCCATTAGTCTCTGTCTTGACCAATAGGAGAGTCAAGCCTATTAAACAGAGAAACCTTATTTCCAGTCGCTTAACACATATTTTAAAATCAATACTACATTATGTGTCTTGTCACAAAAAGGAGTTTTTAACTGATGAAATAAATCTGTGAAACAGTGGTGACCTTGGTATTCTAAATAGGCCCGTTATGCCTCAAAATATGATGCATCATCAAATGAGAAAGAAGTCTTTCTTTCTGACCCCAAGTGATGTGTTCCTGGATTAATGGCATCTAATATTTATTACACTGGATTAAAAATTGGGAATAATTCAGACATGAAGTTCTCATCCTGATGTCTTCTCTCTTCTATCACACAATTTTAATTTGAAATTTCATTGATCAATTGCAGAATTGGTCAACAAAATTCACAAAGAGAATTGCATTTCTTGGTGGGATCCGGAGGGATAGTGAGGCAGTAAAAAAAAAGTGCATTCCAATTAAACAGAACATACAATGTTAAAGATATAATAGTAGTTGAATAAATTGGAATGCATCCCTAAGATCTGGCTATGTACCTATTTAGGAAATTGTGGTTTTTAATGTTCAACTATGATTTTTTTTTTTACTAAACTAAGTCAAGAGAGAGGAAATACTTCCTTCCATTTAAGAGTAAAAAATTGGTTGGCCATAGACACCCATGGAATCTCACTGACTAGCTGTATTTTTCAGACCAATGCAGTACACCGTGATGACACGCCAAATGGCTCAACTATCAAATACCAATTTTTGTTGTTCAGGTTTTGTAAATTTGAAACATGCACACAATAATTTATTTTTCATCACACAATGAGCCTGTCATCGGTAAGACAAGACGGAACATAATCCCATTGTTTTCTCTTGAGAGCAATCTGTCCACATATAATGAGGGCATACCCCTTTTGCCATATAGAAAGAGACTTGCTCTGAAAAGTGAGCGTTTTCTGGTGAAGTCAAGAAACATCATAGGATTTTCTCCAGGATCTTAGTGTTTGAGACTTTCTATCAATCGTACTAAATACATTATTGGAAGAAAAGATTATCAATGGCAAGAAGTTTCATTTGATGAAAATAAAATGTGCATAGGAAGCAGGAAAGGTAAGTGAAGGAGAAGGCAACAGCATAGCATAGTTCGACTTCTAGGTGAGAGAGGTGTGAGTGTGTGTGGGGGGGTGATTGTTAGATTTGATACTAGATATGGAAGTCAAGGCCACATCATAGAAATTTTTAATGATTTTAAGAAAATATTTTAACCTTTAATCTAAAGAAGGAGGAAATATTTTAAGTAGAATTTGCTTTATTCAGGATTTTAGTTTCAAGCATAATTCCAAATAGTATTATAGAGGTTAACATTTAAGAATGTAAAGATCTGATTCAGAGAAATAATAGAGAAAAGATGCTATTATTTATATTTGTTCTTTGACAATTTTATACCTGTATAAGATAGTTTCTGATCACTCATACCCCCACACTCATCTTTTCCGCCTGTGTCAGCTCCCTACATTCTTCCACAGCCCTCTCTCACATTCATGTCTTTTTATTTTGTTTTGTGACCCAATAACCAGGGTAATCTGTGTGACTCTAGCTTGAGAACTGTTCCTTGTTCCTGGTGGACTCATACCTCCCCTCCCAATTATATCAGGAGCCATTAGAGGGGCATAAAGGAGAGGGGAGAGGTGCTTCTTAAAATACTGACCAATTCATAGCTGGCTGTCAAAGGGACTATTCTTGTGCAGGTCCAGTGCATTCAACTGACGCTTCCTTCTGAGTTCATGATTGCAATGGCATTTACCTCTCTTGTTCTTATCTTTTTTTCTCTTCTTCTTCTTCTTCTTCTTCTTCTTCTTCTTCTTCTTCTTCTTCTTCTTCTTCTTCTTCTTCTTCTTCTTCTTCTTCTTCTTCTTCTTCTTTTTCTAGACAAGGATTCAAAGGGTCGTGGTTGCTTTGGAGCTCTTGTAGAATAGGCTGGCCTCGAACTCACAGAGATCCAGCTGTCTCTGCCTCCTGAGTGCTGGGATAAAAGGCATATGCCCCTACCACCCTAATCCTTACCTTCTTGCTCATAATCTCTGGTGCTTCTTCTGTTATATTCCTTGAGACTTAGAAGGGTTAGTATAAATATCTTGTTTAAGGCTGAGCGACTTGAACTACCACCTAATTTCTGCACTTTGAACAAACTTCAGTCTCTTTACACAGTGCCATTTATTGTAATAACAGTTTTCTCTGATGGAGGCAGAGAAAAGCATATGTCTACGAATATAAACATAAATATTTAGGATCTAGCTTGATTACAGGTCAATTTACCTAAACAGCAGCAATAAATGCCTTACTAGAGCATGCTGTTTAGGTTTTTACTTGGTGTATATAGTAGCAGACATGGGCTCCCTCCTGAGGGGCAGGCTTCAAATTAAATCTGAAGAGCAGCTGCTTACCATCTGAACAGTTGTGCCACTGTTTCACAAGTTGAGTTAGATCATTGATACATTTATTCCCTTGTAGCCTAAAGGAGAACTAGCAAACTGAAAGGAATTAGCCAGCTCAGGTTTAGACTAAATTTTATGTATCTTGTAAAAGCATGTGGTGTTTTCAGCAGCAGAGTCCTAGTTCTAATGGGAGATTAAGAAGAATGGCAAAATACCACATTATTTAGGGACTTCTGGGACCATGCAGACCAACATCTTATAAGGAGATATTTCAGATTTCGACTGGGATTTTTGTTTAGTAGCTTGTGGTTTCTGGAAGCAGAATTATCAAGACAACCAGGCTTATCTTTCTTCAAGCTCACTTATTAGCATAATCTTTTTATATAAAACTACCAATATTGAAATTCACTATCTTAAATGAACCTCCTTTAACGCAGATCATACACTTAAATATAACTTACAAGTAGTCTTTAATTATTTATCTAATTTTTGTTATGGAAGAATGAAATCTAATATAGGACAAAAGTAAGAATTTTGATTAATATGACTGATAAAGAATATAAGAGAGTC
Source organism: Alexandromys fortis (assembly GCF_014885135.2). Classification (NCBI taxonomy): domain Eukaryota; kingdom Metazoa; phylum Chordata; class Mammalia; order Rodentia; family Cricetidae; genus Alexandromys; species Alexandromys fortis. Next base: position 4,159,017 of record NW_026068029.1, on the reverse strand, counting down.
CTTTAGAAAAAGTATTTCAATATGGATTACTTGTGTTTGTAGACTCACTGTGAAAGCAACAATGTTGCCCAAGCGTATAGGTCACTGAAAAAGCCTAATTGGAAGAACCTGCCATGTACTCTGAGCTTCTTTATTTAGGGTTTGGTTATGTAAGTAATTTCTTTGCAGAGCTGCCAGATGCCATGATCAAGGACTAAGAAGGTGAATTATGGAGATTATAAAAGGTAAACTTTTCACTAAACCAAAAGAATGGTGAATTACTAAGAAAAAATGTTTGAATAAAAAATAGGAAGAAAAAAACTGTAAAATAAATATCAAAATACTTAGATTAAGTTAGTTTATCTTAATATATGTCAGTCAGAAAGTATAACAAAAGTAGAAAGACTGGTTACTCACAGGAGGTATTGTGGGGAGATTTGCTATAAAGAGTGAACAATAAATAGGATTGAAAGTCTTTTTAAAGATAGATCATTCAACCTTCACTTTGATTTAGTTTTGTCCAATTCATAAAGACCATAAACCCTCCCTGCATATTACCAGCCAGATGAAAACAGGTTAAGACAGAAGAAGTAGCAAACAGGAGATAGATACAAAGAGGAAACCGGTAAAGGATTGAAACAAGCATCAAACAGGAGATACAGAGAGGAAAGAGCCCTTCCTGTGGTAACAATCAATACATGTTCTATAAAAGACACTATGAATATTCCAAAGTAGAAGAGAGATCTGTGAAATGCAAAGCAGCAAGAAAAACAACAGCAAAAGTGCACATGTACCTGGAGTTCTATGAATTAAAAATGGGCATTAAAGCACGGGCTTTAACAAAAAACTTCAATTTGAATATAATGAGCATATTTTGTGGAGTTAGTGCCAACATGTAACTAAAGAATAAAGGGAGTTTTGTGTCTACCAGTGTGGACACTAGAATGAAAATGAAAAGAAAATCTGTATATAACACTCATTTACGGACAATTCTTATTAACTTCTTCATTAAAGATGTCACTGAGTGCTCAGTTAACATAATTTAAAGGAAATATCAGACTCAAATTGTACACTACCTGTAGTTTATAGTATACATTAGTAAAAAAAAACTGCAATTATTATACCCATACATACTATTTAAGTCACTTATTCATTGACAATTTTAGCCTCAATCCATAGTGTAGACATTGTTACTTTTAAGTAATTAAAAAAAGCTATGATTAGTAGTTGTTGGGGTTAGATATCAAAGGAAATTTTGTGATTGATTTAGGCCTTCAGACAGGATAAGCAAATTGAACAAAAAATTTTTTGATAATTAATATTTCTGAGACTGTTGTGATATGGTAAGATCAAAACCACTCATGACAGTTTATACTGGAGAGGATGTGGGATAAAGGGAACACTCTTCAATTGCTGCTGGGAGTGCAAACTTGTTCAGATGCTTAGGAAATCACTATGGCAATTTCTCAAAAAAAAAAAATGGGAAACAATCTACTTCAAGACCCAGCAATAATACTTTTAGGTATATACCCAAAGGAAGCTCATTCATACCACAGGACATGTGTTCAACTATGTTCATAAGAGCATTATATGTAATAATCAGAACCTGGAAATTACATAAATACCCCTCAACTGAAGAATGGGCAAAGAAAATGTGGTACATTTACACAATGGAGTACCACACAGTGGTAAAAAAATAAACACATTCTGAAGCTTGCAGGCAAAAGTATGGATCTATGTAGTCACTCGTAAGTGCCCTTTGACATAAAACAAAGCAAACTAGCCTACAATATACAACCCCAGATAACTTAGACAACAAAGAGAGACATACATGGATCTAATGTACATGGGAAATAAAAAAGGACAAGATTTCCTTAGTAATTTGGGAGCATGGGGGTCCCAGGAGAGGGCAAAATGGGAGAAGGAAGAAAGGAATGGGATCAGAGAAAATATATAGCACAATAAAAACAATGAAAAGTAAAAAGCTAAGTTGTGTATAAAGAAATTTGCCATGCTGTCAGTTTTCTTTGATGATCACACCATGTGAGTTTTCATGCCTGCTATACCATTACCGACCCCTGTGGAGTTTCCCAGGAATAAATACTCTTCATTTAAATGCAATGATTTGGTATCTTCTTAAAATGGGATCTCTGCAGGCATCAGGTTGTAGAGTTCAAGCTATGGTTCTATAACTGCAGTGGCAGATGCCAGGTTAATCTAGCAAGCTGAGAATGCAGCTCAGCCATTGCGCACTTGATTAGCATGCCATCTCCAGTGTGAGGGAAACTCAACCCAGAACACAAACATTCACTTGTGCAAATCTCAAATATCTTTCTTCTTCCTAAGACACCAGGGAGTCCTCAAATGAGCTGCCCTCATAAGGGACAAACACTTGTGATAATATTTTCCATTCACCCCACATAGATTGCCAGTTAGATGGAAAAAAAAAATCCAAAATCTCAATTGTTATTGGCACATACTAACCAGAAACAAAAATAAAACTATTATGAAAATACAAATAAAAGAGATAAGGACATAATGTTAGATTTTTATCACTGATAAAGATTTATTCTGAGAATCAAGAGAAGTTTTAACTGAATTGAAACTGTCCCTTGACATTAGTGTTCTTTCTTGGCACTGACCTTCATCATCATGGAAGACCTTGTGGGCATCTAAGTAGGTGAAAATCAAAGCTTTAAAATAACTCTCCAAAAGATCAAATAAGAGCTCTTACAGATACATGAAAGTAGTATGTATCAAATATTACATGGAAATCATTAGTTAGCTAAGAAAGCAGTAAGATTATGAAGGCATTTCAAAGAAGATGTGAAAAGTTATTCATTAATAAGCAATGTTTACTGTACCCTGATATTTATGAGTGAGATGATAGTTAATCTGAAACTTCTGGGATAGCATTGCCAGATAAAATACAGAATAATGGGAAATGCAAATTGCAGGAAAATGATGATTTCTATTTCAGAACAAGTGAGTATATACAAATTCTTCATATGCTTTGTTTGCATGTCTTGCAACTCTACCCCTGGTTATCTTTACCACTGAACAAAAATCATTTTCGTTATTTCTGGAACAAATTTTACAAATTAACTTTTACCTCTCCAGGGATGAACATATCTCAAAGAATACAAAATCAAGTCCTTGAATGAACTGAAAGACCACTTACTAATTATAGTTGGTTGCTTTTGACTCTTAACTCTTACTCTTTGGGGTCTGCCATCCAGCTCCCAAATAACAAATGGTTGGAAATGTTATTTTTACCCATGTCTTTTTTTTTCAGCTTTCTCAGGACCTACATAAAAAATACAGATCCACTTTGGAACACCAAAATACTGTGTCTAGTTTTTTGCATTCTTTTTTTTCAAAAATTTTATTTAAATAACATTTTCATCCATTCTACATACCAACCACAGTCCTCCTCCCTTTCCTCCCACTATCCCACCATCACCACTTCCCATCCACCCTCCACCCCATTCACTCCTCCTCCATCTCCATTCAGAAAGAGGCAGAAATCTTTTGCTCCTTGCTTCATTGGGAATGAACACACACAGAGATTTATTTTTACTTATGAATTCCCTGCCTTAGCTTGACTTGCTTCTACCCAGCTTTCCTAACTTAAATTATCCTATCTATCTTTTGCCTCTGGGTTTTATCTTTCTCTATTTCTGTATACCTTTCTTTCTTACTCCATTGCTAGTTGTGTAGCAAGGTGGCTGACCTCTAATGACCTCTTCATCGTCTCCTTTCCTTGCACTTTGATCCCATCCTCCCAGATTTCTCCTCTTATTTATTCTCTGTGTCTGCCAGCCCTGTTCATCCGTTCTCCTGCCTTGCTATTGGCCGTTCAGCTCTTTAATAGACTAATCAGGTGTTATAGACAGGCAAAGTAGCACAGCTTCATAGAATTAAACAAATGCAACACATCTTTGCATCATTAAACAAATGTTCCACACCATGAACAAATATAACACATCCTAAATGAATATTCAACAATAAACAATTTTATTTACCCATTTTCCAACATTTTGGTAGATTTTTTTTAAATGATTAACAATTGCAGGTTAAAAGTATAATTTATTGCACAGTATCATTGAGAGTTAAGGTATTAGCAGCTCTACAGTGTATTTCCTTTGGTGTGTTTGTACTCAGATTGACAAAGCATTAGTCATTTTTGCCAAGATATTGCTAGTATTCAGAAGGTATTCTCATATTTAAGACTGTACAACAGCCGGGTGATGCTGGTGCACGCCTTTAATCCCAGCACTCGGGAGGCAGAGGCAGACGGATCTCTGTGAGTTCGAGACCAGCCTGGTCTACAGAGCTAGTGCCAGGACAGGCTCCAAAGCCACAGAGAAACCCTGTCTCGAAAAACAAAAACAAAAACAAAAAAAGACTGTACAACATATGTTTTTTGAAAAACTAAAGTCTGGAAAAGTTGTTTTTTTTACCCATGTCTTTTTTGCCAAGTACAAAAGAACAGTATTTTCTTGTAAAATCCAAAACAAAAGAAACATCTCAATCACATAGAAAGGGAAAACTTGTTCACAAATAGGACTTGAACAAGGTCATTAGCTCTATCCATCTCCATGTCCCCATGCTATTTTCTCTAAAGTCGACCAAGATATATAATTCTCCACTTCTGTTCCTCGATGAGTCATCCTAGACACCAGGGAATTATGTAAGAACCATACAAATTGGATTCTTAGTCAAAAGTTAATGATCTTACCAGCAAGTGTTCAACGAAGAATTCTACCCATACATAATAACATTCACACGATGACTATGTAAAATGACTCAAGTGAAATCCAGCACAGTTTATATATTCACTAACTTGTTAAGGATTTTTTGATCTCCACTTATGTGTTGGGCTCAAGAGATACCAAACCAAACCATAATTTTGATTCTAACCTTTTTGCACTTATATCCAGACAGCATTTATATGAGAAGAGAGAACAAACAAATAAAAAATAGCTATTCTAAAGCTGAGTAACTGGAATTTAATAAACTGTCTCTCTAAAAGAACTTTAGAACACAGAGTTGAAATTTATCTTTTAAAATACTGACAGTTTCATAAGTGACTAATTTTAACTTGACAACAGAAAATGACTTTTGCTTGTTGTTTCAAACTTGCAATCCAGAAAGCAATGTTAAAAACAACAGACAAAATGCCATTTAGTAGAGGCAAACAATGCATGTCAGAATTTAAGCAGACAAGTGTAATTTCAATGTATTAGAAAGGCATCCGCCTGTGTACTTATAACTATAAAAGTAATGATTAATACTCGATAGTCATAAAATACAGAGCTCAGTGGGTAAGAATAGGCATGTCTCAGATACCATTATTTAAATAGTAATTAAGAATCAATTTGGGAAAGTTTCCAAAATATACACAAATTGAGGATGCAATGTCACAATCTGCAATCCCATGACTCAGGTCGTTCATGTATGAGGAGTATAGATTTGAAGCTAGTGTGTGCTAGTCTTGGGATAGTATAAGATATATGGTGGAACCCAGTTTCAAAATACAAATACATATAAAGGGTAGGGAGAGTGTAGAGAGTGGGGGAAGAAAGGCAGGAGAGAGAAGGGAATAGAGGGACCAGGGGAAGGGAGAGAGGGAGGGAAGGAAGGAAGGAAGGAAGGAAGGAAGGAAGGAAGGAAGGAAGGAAGGAAGGGACCGAGAATTACATAGATTCAAATGTATTTCTAGTGGTTTATGAAAGCTAGTTTTCTAACTAAAATGGATCCTCCCTTATGAGAATACAGATCAAAATGAGAATGCACCCAGTCTACTAATTCTGAGGTCTCTAGGCTTCTATAGCTAAAGTTAAATCTGTGACCGAAACAAATTGGTGATATGATAGCAATATGGTTAAACATAAAATCCATTGATAGTGTGTCTCAAAAGTGAGACAAATCAAGCTGCAGGAATGCAGTTTGCTCCCTTACTATTCACTCCTTTATGCTTAGAACAAAGGACAATAGTAAACATTAATGTCATCCTCTTAGGAAACTCTAGGAACAAAACTTCCAAAATTAGATGATTAAAGAGCAAAAATGAGCATGCATGATAATGATTTTCTTGAGTAGCTATACGTTCTCTGTTCTATCTATCGATGAAATTCTTAATGGAAAAAATTAGGGAAAATCCTCTATGGCCATGTCATCTAATTATGTAGCTCTATCAAAACATAACAGTAGCTACTGTTACATAGGTAAAGAAGGGGAAAGAGGAGCATCAATATTTTATTTCCAAAGAGTTCTTCTGGGAATTCTAATATAAACCTCTTATGGACTATAAAGTAGACACTGGGAAGTTTCCTTGATGAGAGGTCAAAGACCATAATTTTTTGTGGAGGGATATATGGATAATGCTAGTTTAGTAAAGTGGTAGTTATATGTTTACCTCTAAGTTCTAAGATCTAAATGAATATGTTTTCAGTACCAGGCATGATTTCACTTTTCTAGAGTGGGTCATAAAAGTACAATTAGAGAGCTCTTGGTATCATCAAAGTAGGAAGGCCACTACTGCACCCTTAAGTTTATAACTTGCTGGTCATTGTGGTTCATAGATATCACAGTTTGGTAGAAGTGTTGTGTGTTTCCCCCCTTTAGAACATTGCATGGTACCTTCTGCACCATGAAAGATAGTCCCCAGGGAAGGATTTTCTTGAAGGAATAACTGTCAACTGAAGTAAGAATATTTAATTTAAAAAGTACATGTATATTTATACAGAGACTATGTGTATTATAGTTTTTTTGGTAGATAGTTAATAGTATGATGCCTCATCACTTTTAAGACAACCTATTATTTTATCCTCCTATCTCCTTCTTCTGTATTTATCTCTCTTCCCCACTCCCTAGTCAAACTATCACTCAAAAAAGAAATTTCTCTTTGCAATAACTGATATTACAGAAAACTACAACCAAACAAAATACAAATTTGTGGAGCCCACTGACAATGAATACATCTACAAAAACAACCATTCCTCCTAAGGTTCAGAGATCATTGTGCAAAAAGGAAGCAGAAAGATTATAAGAACAAGATGATCTGGAAGTTGACTGTGAGGTTGTATCTCCTAGAAATATCAAAAGCTATTCCCATAACATCTTGTTGGCATGATTGCCTTAACAAGAGTTGAATAAGGGCAACCATAATAGACATGCAAAAATGGTTGGTGAAAAGCTCATGAATCCTTAGCCCTACCATGAACTGTAGGCAACTGAGGAACCCTGAGAGCAGGAGAAATAGTCTTACCTAAAAAAGAGCACACCAACTTGACATTCAACACCAAGTTGCCATCCCTGAAAAAGTGCATACAGGTAACATTACATGGAATGAGCAGGCAATATTTTTCTATTTAGGTATATATGTGTGTTGCCATATTTATATATAAAAATTAATTATATTTGATATAAATATGATTACTAAAAAGAGAGACCAGGAATCTGAGAGGAAAAAAGGGACATTATGGGAGGGTTTATAAGAATGCCATGTAACCCCACCAGCAAAGGATGAGTGTGCCCCTTTCTCCACAGCCTCTCCAGCAAAGGCTATCATTGGTGTTTTTGATTTTAGCCATTCTGACAGGTGTAAGATGGTATCTCAAAGTTGTTTTGATTTGCATTTCCCTGATCACCAAGGAGGATGAGCATGACCTTAAGTGTCTTTTGGCCATTTGAATTTCTTCTGTTGAGAACTCTATGTTCAGTTCAGTGCCCCCATTTTTTAATTGGGTTAATTAGCTTTTTACAGTCTAGTTTCTTGAGTTCTTTATATATTTTGGAGATCAGGCCTTTGTCTGTTGTAGGGTTGGTGAGGATCTTCTCCCAGTCAGTGGGTTGCCTTTTTGTCTTAGTGA
>NW_026068029.1:4138234-4151143 GCF_014885135.2 Alexandromys fortis | reverse complement strand
ACAGGCAGGTGGATTAATCTGAAACCACAGTTAAATTAAAATAATTTTGAATATTTTAAATGTCATTTCTCCTTCTGATCTTGTAATTAGAATAATATATGATGATTTAAGCTCACCTTGTCAAGAAAGTTGAAAACAGAAGCAACTGATGCCTTTGACTTACAGGATTAAAAATGAACTAAACAATGGAGTTTGGATTCATGAAATATAGGTGAGGGTAACAGAATTTGGCATCCCCAAATATGACACTTTGGCATGAGGATTATTACTTTGAGGTAGAGAATATTTAAAAGAAAAAATCATTCTTGAGAGGGTGGGGGAGAAAGGTAGGGGAGTGGGGGGAGGGGAGATGTGTGGGAGGAGGGGGAGGGAAATGGGAAACGGGGAGGAGGTGGTAATTTTTCAAAAAAATAAATAATAAAAAAAGAAAAAAAAGAATGCCATGTAAGTGGGAAATGATGTAATTATATTATAACCTCAAAAGGGAAAAAATGATAAAATAAAAATGAGGGCACTGTTCACTAACTACTTATTATCTAGGACTCTTGCACTACAGACATAATAAGTATATGTGTCAAATAAGTTTTCTATTACAATGCAGACTCACATTTTATTGGTTTGAAATAAGACCTGGGACGTTGTAACTTAGCAAGCTTTCAAGTGTGGATGACAACACTTCCCTACACCAGACAAAAACAATTAGCAAGACATCGAAGTGAGGAACTATCTTTATTGCCACCCTATAAAGTCTTTGTTTGTTTCAGGTGGCTCTTACTAATTTTGTCTAAAAGAGTCCTTTAACTTATAATCCTACACAGGAAAACATGATGAAACTTAACCACACGGTAATAATTATAAACAGCACATTAAAGAATTAGTGTTCACCCTGTCTAGTTTTTCTTCATACTAAGTTATTAAAATACAGTTTCTAGAGAAAAAGTTTTATATTTTAATCACAACATCCTGGTAAATGCTATATATATAACATCCATTTGGTTATATATAACATACATTTCATATATGTAACACACAAGTATAATAGTATAATATATGTATAATATGGTATAATCATAATAGGTTATGTAACACCACTATATATTATATAACAATGATAAAGATATAGAAAGTCTTTATTAATGGAGGAAATATAACAATTGAAGACAGTTTTAAAACACTTCAGCTAGATTTTTTGCAATTCAATATATAATGTTGGGAGAAAACTGCTGAAGTGGCAATGGGAAAATGGCTTTGTGCATAAAGAACTGATTGTACATCCTTGAGAAGTTTAGTTTGAATTCCCATAGTCAGTCTATATAAATGCCAGCACTCAAGTACACATGCACCTGCACACGTGTACCATATACATATAAAGCACTGATTGTACAACTTTGAGACCTCTACTTTGAATTCTCATAGTCCATATAAATGCCAGCACTCAAGTTCCCATGCACCTGCACATATGTACCATATACATGTGAATATACATGCATGCACTCACAACATGCATGCACTCACAACATGCATGCACATAAACATACATGCACCCACAAACCAAAAGATGTCTTCACTAGAAATGAAATGGTAATTGACAATTGAATACATTAAATACAGAAAAAGAAAAGAAAAAAATCATGGTACAGTTTCCTTTTTCTCCATGATTTATTTTTTGGAGGTTTTGATCCTAGTAGTGGAAAGACATTGTCATTATGTGTGAATAAAGATGTAATTTTATTTCTTTGAGACAAAATTTACTCATACCTCTAGTAGAACAAAAGCAAATTAATATCTAACTTCGTAATTTCCAGAATCTATAATAATCAGTGTTCTTGATTGTCTATAACTTATGCACATATGTAATTATAAATGTTGAAGTGTTTATTAATTTAGACAGTTAACAGAAATTAAAGTAAGACATCAAAGTACTTTTCTTGGGAGCCTCAGAAGATGAAAACACTGTTAAGATAAAAAGTTGATAAGGTATAAATGTTACTAATTCCAATCCATATTTGTTGGGAACAAAATACGTTCTTAGCTCTAAGTCCCTGGAGAAAGTATGAAGTCCTTATTGACTCTTAACAGTGTACTATTTTTCTTTCTTCTATTGATTTTTTGCAATATCATACATTGCTTACCATTTGTTATATTATATAAGGAATAGAGTTTAGTTGCTTCAGAGAAACTCCCACTGCCATGTCTGCTGTACTGCTAGCAACTGCTCAAAGAACACATTCTCTGACCATGGTGATAATAAATTAGAAATCAGTTGCAAAACTTAACAAAAAAAAGTTGACTAAATGCCACATTTCTAAATAACTCTTGGATTTAATAGTTAAAAGCAGTCAAATGAATGCAAAAATAATATATGATGCCTCAAAAGAAGCATCAAGAGGCAATTGTCTGCTAGAAAAGAAGAGAATTTGCAAGTCAATGATTTCAACTTCTATCTTGATAAACTAAAATAAGAAGGAAAAATTAAATCCCACATGAAATAGAAAAAAATCAAATAATAAGGATCATAATGGAAATTTGTGAAATAAAACAGCAGGAAAAAAACACTATTGAAATTGAAAACTAGTTCAGTTCAAGTTTACCCAATGTAATCAGAAAAAAATGAACAAATATTGAAAATCAAGTATGAAAAGATTGTGTCACATACATATTGTAGAAATTTTTTTAAATAACTTAAACAATATTTTTAAAATTGACAATTTGCTTGAAAACACTAAGTACCAGAGGTCACTGAAGAATTTACAACCTATATGAATACAGAGAGAGAGAGAGAGAGAGAGAGAGAGAGAGAGAGAGAGAAGAGAGAAAGAGATACAAAGGCTCAGAGACAGAGGCAGTATAAAAGCTTTTTACAAAGAGAGCAGCAGGATCAGATTCACTGGTGAATATGTTTATCTAAATGATTACACAACCATTGGGAGCTTCACAGATAGAATTTGCCATTTACAATTATGGTTAAGATTTAAAATACAAATTAGATAGATTGTCAAGAGAGTAAATAGAAAGGTGAAATGTTTCTACCCTTTGTATTTGTAGAATCATTCTGCATTTTTTATGTATTCATTATGCTTTACTAAATTATACTGAACAGGTAAGACTGAACTGAACTTGTTTTACTACCCCATGGAGCTTATCATTTGTCTTGTCATATAAATCATTATCATCATTTCTCTCTCTCTCTCTCTCTCTCTCTCTCTCTCTCTCTCTCTCTCTTCCGTATATTTTTTGCCTTAATCATTCTTTGGTTGCTTCCTGTACAGTATTAGTTTCTCAAACAGTATTTGTTATCCTTCAGGGACGAGAACAAGAATCCTTTCTGTAATGCTTTCCATAGATATCCATACTATGCAGAATAAAAAGCAAGCTTTAAAATATCATTTTCTTTTTGTTCTTAAAACAAATGTATTGTAGTTTACAACATCTAAGTAACATAAGTTTATTATTGACTGAAAGTTGGACCATTTGAATTACAAAAACCTATTCATAAAAATTTCCCTGAAACAATAGTGAACATTTCTGTAAACTCAGTCAGTAGAGCATGAGACTCTTAATCTCAGGGTCGTGGGTTCATGCCCCACGTTGGGCGCCAAAATGTAGCGATGTAAATGAAGGCAGACAGAAATTATAATGATATATTCAGCTTTAATTAGGAAAAGACTCACAGAACCGTGGTTCCAGCAGAGAACAGGAAAGCAGAAGGGGCAGGGGAGAGCACACCAGCAATATTTATTAGTAAAAAATATCCTCAGGCGACCCCGCCCTTCAAGCAATGTGATTGGCTGGGGCTACCCCTACACATTTCATCATTTTCCAAAAGTACATAAATACCCCCCACCCCTTATGTCATCTCTGAATGAGGCAATAAGACTCAGAATACCTCAATCCATCATGTATCATCTAATAGAACTGCAACAGGACAGCTTTCTTTTGTCTCTTGCTTTCTTGTTGTAGGAGGAGGAGCAGCGGGCCATGTCCCACTGCCCAGCTAGTTTACACCCGAAATAATAACACAGAAACTGTATTCATTTAAGCACTGCCTGGCCCATTGGTTCTAGACTCTTATTGGCTAACTCTCACATCTTGATTCAACCCATTTCTAATAATATGTATCATCACCTGATTGTGGCTTACTGGGATAAGTCTAACCAGCATCCATCTCAGGCAGGAGAATCATGGCATCTGCCTGTTTGTCCTTCTTCCCAGCATCCAGTTCTGTCTACCCCACCTACCTAAGTCTGCCCTATCAAAAGACCAAGGCAGTCTCTTTATTCAACTAGTGAAAGTAACACATAAACTGAAGAACCTCCTACACCACTTTCTCCTTAACTTTTCTTACCATATTTCATCCACAAATGGGATAAATTTTGTACATGAAATACAGGATCAATTAATTTTTCTGCCTCTATATTAATTAGGAAAAAGAGGAGCCTACAAATTAAGTAGCAATGGGCCTAGAAACAGAGAAATAACATGTTTGAAACAGTTACTGTCACTGGATGCAGTGGACCTAAATGATGAAAGTGTAAGTGTATATAAGAATGTAATTGAGTTTTACTAGCTTACAGGGAGGAGATACCCATTAGAGGGTGGTAGTCATGTATGTATCTGCATGTGCATATGAGCAACTATCTGTCACTGTTGCAGACCAGTATCCTAGCACTGAGTGCGCACTACCACTCCTAGCTTTCTTACCTCACTTCTCTAAATCAAATTCAGGTCCTCACTCTTCCACTGCAAACAATATACTAATTAAGTTATCTCCGAAACCTGGAAGAGTTTTATAATTTCAGTCTGTTATAATTATATGAAACATCTCTCAAATGTTCAATTCAATTCAAATCTATAAACAAGAAATATTCTAAGTTTAGTTCTATTTCAATTTCTTATCTCCAATAGAGTAGGCATCATTATTGTGTTCCCATCCCTTCAACAAACTAGTCTTTTTCTTTACAAAGTCAATTTGAGGTGAATATTTTCAGAAAACCACAGAACTAATAGTGCACAGAAAAATCTGAAGCATATTGAATTCTAAAGGAAAATTCAAGAAGTGTAAAGTTCAAATGTTTAAAATATCAGAAGACACCATCTCAATGAAATTAGAGTATATTCAAAGCTAAAAGAAAGTCAGATAGTATATAAGGTCAAGAAAAGCTGGACAATAAAATTAAGAACAATACCGAATTATATTCTAAATGTGGCAAGAAAGAGCAAAATTCATTATTAGAACTATCAAATTATTGCAAAGTAAGCTACATTTGTATATTCTTATACATAGAAATTAAAAACAACAGAGTTTTAACTAGCTGACTTTTTGCATAAAGCAAAATTATGGAAATCTCAGGAAACCGGATGGAACCAGAAAATTTTGTGTTAAGCGAGGTAACCTAAGCTCATAAAGACAAATACCATATGATCTCTTTCATACCTGAATCTTAAGCTTCTTACTTTTCTATATGTGTATTTGTGTGGGAGTAACTGTGGTTAGAAGCCAGAAAATGGGGAAAATCCATAAATGAAATGAAAAAGAGAGCTTACAAGGGAAGGGAATGAAAAAGGAAACAGAACACATTTGATTTGAAAGTGGGGGCGAATACTGGACTTGTAAGGGTCATGGGATGGAAGTCAAGAAGGTAGCAGAGAGTGGCATGTGAGGTAGAATCAGTCAAATCTAAGTAAGAATGAAAATGTCATAGAGAAATATGTTACACAGTATACTAGTTTTAAAAATTAAAAAAGAGAAAATTAATAGTGAGAGTAGTAATTAATGCCTTTTTTCCATGAAAAGAGGAATATAGAAGAAAAGCAATAGTTAAGCTACCAATAAGAAAACACTAATACAGGCATGTACAAAGCAGTGTAAAGAGTTCACCATCTGCTAGTTAAAAGTTATTGAGAGAACGCCATTATATCTAAAAATGTCATAAAAAATCCATTACTTCGTGTAACTAATGCATGATAATAAAGAGAGTCCCAATATTAGATACATACTGATAAAAGTCTAAATACTTGGATACAAGGTTTATAAGCACACTTGTTGATAAGCACAAATTATCTATAAAATTTTGAGTGACCTTATATTTTTCTGACATATTTAAAATAATGCATGGTATGTGTTAAAGCTCAATGAACAGTTTTTTTATATAATCTAATAAAACAAGCATGAATTGTGATGCCAGTGGAAAAAAGGACCCAGAAATTTAAAATTCCTATTTTAATTCTATTAATTTAGAAAGTAAATAATCATTTTTCCCTTTATCCCAGCCCCCAAAGTCACCAGGCATTTCCTGGGATCTTACCAGCAAAACCTGCCAGAGAAGCAAGTAGACCAGCAAAACAGGTAGGCAAGTTAATGAACATCACTCTCCTTGCTTCTCCAAATCTAATCCTGAAACTCGTCCACAGCTCCATAGCAGACATCTGCTGTGGACTCTCCTCCCTCTCAGCACACATTCCCAGGTGACCAAGCAGAAACTGATGGAACATCCTGTTTTGCTTCCTTCTGCGAACCCCCTCAGCCTTCCCCTTCTAACTCATCTCCGTTTCTAAGTGTCATCTCCCAACACATGCTATCCAAAACCTGCACTGGCTATCCCTGATAGGATCCTGCACACTCCTAAACATAACAGAGCAATAGAAATGAAGGAACAAAACACCCATCCAACAAGAACCTATATCAGCACCTGGAATTACAATCACCCAAACACAGATGCCTTGATATCTGCAAGACAAACAAACACACAAACAAAATCCCACAGTAACAGTCAGGAATATGTATACAAAACTAATAAGATGAGAGATGAAGGAACACTACAACCACCTCAAAGGAAACATCCACCAAGTGGACATTGTATTACTTAACATCTATGCACTAAACACAAGGGCAAACATGTCCGTGAAAGAAACACCACTACAGTTTAAATCACATACTGGCCCTAATATAAAGATAGCAAATGACCTTCATACCCACTCTAGTCAATAGACAGACTATGCAGACAAATCTAGGCAGATAATTCCTGGAGCTAACTGATGTCATAAAGCAAAAGTACTTATAGACATTTACAAAAATTTTCACCAAAATACAAAAGAATATAACTTCCTCTCAGTACCTTATATAACTTTCTTCAAAATTGACCACAGTCTTGGACACAAAGCAAATATCAACAGATACAATATAATTGGCATAACACCCTGCATCCTCTATGACTTCCATGGATTAAAGCCTAGATACCATCAACAACAGAAACAACAGAAGCTTACAAACTCATGAAAACTAAACAATGCTATACTGGATGAAAAATTAGTCAAGAAAGAAAAAAGAAATTAAAAACTTTCTAGAACTGAATGAAAATACAATGCATTACAGGACACAACAAAGGCCATTATAAAAAAAAAAGGCAAGTTCATAGCACTAAGTGCCTACATTAATAAAACTGAAGTGATGTCTTACAAGTAACTTAATAGAATACCTGACAACTCTAGAAAAAAAGGAAGATATCACAACACAGAGGAGTAGATAAAAAGAAATAATCAAACACAGGGATGAAATCAATAAAATAAAAATAACAACAGAAACATACAAAAATCAATGAAACAAAGAGTTGCTTCTTTGAGAAAATATGATTTACAAACCCTAACCCAAATTAACTAAAAAGACTGAGAAAAGATGCAAGTAAATAATATCAGTATGAAAAGGATACATAGCAAGAGATATCAAGGAAATCCAGAGAATCATAAAAACATACTTTAAAAACTTATACTCTGCCAATTTTGAAATTCCAAAAGAAATGGATAATTTTCTCAGTACATGTCACCAAGCAAAGTTAAATCAAGATCAGATAAGCAATTAAACAGAGCTATAACCCTTAGTGAAAAAAAATATATATATAGTAGTTAGAAGTCTCCCAACCAAAAACAGCCTAGTGCCAGATGGTTTTAGCACAGATTTCTACTTTCAAAGAAGAGTTAATGTCAAAACTCCTCAAATTATTCCAGAAAATAGAAACAGAAGGAACATTGCCCAATTTGTTTTACCAGATGACAGTTTCCCTGACACACAAACCATATAAAGAGCCAACAAAGAAAGAGAATTGTAGACGAATCTATTTTATGAACATAGATACAATAATTTTCAATAAAATATTTGCAAACCAAATATAAGAACACTTAAAAGATCATCCACCATGCCAAGAAGGCATCCTCTCTGAGACACAGAGATGGTTCAACATATGTTGATAAATGTTAAGTCCAAAATAAACAAAATGAAAGACAAAATTACATGATCTTTCATTAGATGCAGAAAACGACCTTTGACAAAATCCAACACCCCTACATAATAAAATTTTGGAGAAATTAGCATATAGTGAACATATTTCAACATAATAAAGGCAGTTTAAAGCAAGCCCAAAGCCAAGATAATGTTAGATGGAGGCAAACTCAATTAAATTCCACTAAAATCAGGAACAAGACAAGACTGTCCACTCTCCACATACCAAATCAATATAATATTTGAAATCTTAACTACAGCAATAAGAAAACTGAAGAAAATCAATCAAGGGATATAAACTGGAAGGGAAGACGACATCTCAGCATCTGCATTTGAAGATGGTATGATAGCATATTTAAGTGACCCTAAAAGTCCCACCAGAGAACACCACTCATTGATAAAAACTCTTTATAAAGTTTCAGGATAAAAACTGACACACCAAAAATAGAAGCATTCCAATATAAATGACAAACAGAATGAGATATCAGAGAAAAACAACCTTCACAGTAGTCTCAAAAATATAAAATAACGCCGGGCGGTGGTGGCGCACGCCTTTAATCCCAGCACTTGGGAGGCAGAGGCAGGAGGATCTCTGTGAGTTCGAGGCTAGCCTGGTCTACAAGAGNCTCATTATAGATGGCTGTGAGCCACCATGTGGTTGCTGGGAATTGAACTCAGGACCTCTGGAAGAGCAGTCAGTGCTCTTAACCACTGAGCCATCTGTCCAGCCCCCCAGCTAATTTCTTTACATGTTCTTTATTATATCATATTGTCTTTAATCAGCATATTAATACCATGCCCTGATAATTGGTATGGTCTGGATGTGGTTTGTCCATTGACTCACAGCTCAGACTGAAATTTGATTGTTGTGGCAGTGTTTCAAGCCAGACTTTTAAGAGGTAATTAGATTATTAAGAGATTAGTATCATTCTTGTGGGACCAAGTTCTTGCTGTAGTTTCGTGGGACTAGGGCGGTTACTGTAAGAGTAGATGGTTATAAAGCCAGTCCGCTCTCCTTGCTTTGTGTCTTTTGCGTGCTCCAACTTGTCCTTTGGTTTACTCTCTGGAGTAAAGCAGTTGGAGCCTTCAATGGTGCTCTGCTTTTAGACATACCAGTTTCTAGAACCTGGAGCCCAAATAAATTGACCCACCTTTCTTCCTGGCTCACTACCTCCCTTCTTCCCCTCCCTCCCACCCTCGCTTCCCTCCTTCCCACTGAGAATCTTTCCTTCTTTGTTTTTGTCTTCTTTCATGTATTCCATACCTGCCTCAAACGGGTGATCTTGAACTGCTGACCCTCCTGCTTCTCCCCCCAACCCCCGAAGTGCTAGGATGGTAGGTATGTGCCACCATGCCCAGCTTTTTAACTTTTATTCTTTATAGATGGTTGCGACTCAAGTTATCTGTTATAGCAACAGAGAATGGACCAAGATGACTTTTTAATTTGATAACTGACAATTGGTTTTAAGGTAGTCATTATTTCTTTGTTCTAAAACATCTGTCCTGCCGGGCGGTGGTGGCGCACGCCTTTAATCCCAGCACTTGGGAGGCAGAGGCAGGAGGATCTCTGTGAGTTCGAGGCTAGCCTGGTCTACAAGAGCTAGTTCCAGAACAGGCTCCAAAACCACAGAGAAACCCTGTCTCGAAAAACAAAACAAAAAAAAAATATAAAATAACTTGGTATAAATCCACCCAATCAAGTGAAAAACTTGTATGATTAAAATTTCAAGTGTTTGAAAAAAGAAATTGGAGACGATATTAGAAAATGGAAAGATCTCCCATACTCATGGATTAGTAGGATTAACATAGCAAAAATGCTCATTTTACAAAATCAATCTACAGATTCAATGCGTTCCTTATCAGAATTTCAATGTTCTTTTTAATTTTTTTGTGTCAATTAAAAATACATTTGAAATGTATTTTTTTACATTTTTTATTTATTTTTATATTATTTAATTAAAAATTTCCACCTCCTCCAATTTCCCTCCCTCTCCCCCATCCCCCTTCCCCTCCCTCTCCAGTCCAAAAAGCAGTCAGGGTGCCCTTCCCTATGGGAAGTCCAAGGTCCTCCCCCCTCCATCCAGGACTAGGAAGGTGAGTATCCAAACAGACTAGGCTCCCACAAAGTCATTACATGCAGTAGAATCAAAACCCAGTGCCACTGTCTTTGGCTTCTCATCAGCCCTCATTGTCAGCCACATTCAGGGAATTTGGTTTGATCTTTACAGATCTTGGAAAGACAGTTTTCAGCTTCATATTAAAACACACACACACACACCAAACAAACAATTAAAAAAGCCCAAAATGACAAACAACAAGAAAGCTAAAATAAAAAAAAAATTGTGGGGGATATTACTATCCCTGATTTCATGTTGTACTATGGAACTATAGTAATAAAAACATCATGGTATTGGCATGAAAGCCCATACTGAACATGGAATCAAATTGAAGACTAGAACATAAATCCACATACCTCTGGATCCTTGTATTTTTTATGAAGAAGCCATAAATATACAATATAATAAAGAGAGAAACTTCATCAAAGGGTGCTGATCAAACTGGGTGTCTGCATGTGGAAGAATGAAAATAGATCCATCCTTGTCTCCCTGCACAAAACTCAAGTAGAAATGGATCAGAGACATTAATATAAAGCTGAATACAATGAACCTGATAGATAAGAAAATAGGGAGTAGCCTTGCTCTCATTGGAACAGGAAAAGATTATTTGGACAGAACGTTGACAGTGCAGGCACTAAGATCAACAATTAATAATTGGGACCTCATATATAGATCCACCTGGAAAGGGGAAAAAGACAAGATTTCCTGAGAAAATTGGGAGCATGTGGGTGAGGGGAGAAGAGAGGGCAGAAGGGGAAGAGAATGGTGAGAGGGGGAGGGAAGAGGCGAACTTGAGGGAACAGGATAGTCGAGATGGAGGGAAGAAGGACAGAGATGAGAGTAAGAAAGATATTTTGATTGAGGGAGCCATTATGGAGGTAGCAAAAAAACCTGATACTAGAGAAATTTCCAAGAATCCACAAGGATGACCCCAGCTAAGACCTTAAACAATAGAGGAGAGGGTGCCCCAGTTGACCTTGCCCTATAGTCAGATTGATGAATATCTTAAATGTAACCATAGAACCTTCATCCAGCAACTGATAGAAACAGAGGCAGAGACCTGCAGTGGAGCACTCTGAGCTCCCAAAGTCCAGTTGAAGAGTGGGAGGAGTGAGAATATGAGTAAAGAGGTCAAGACCATGATGGGGACACCCACTGAAACTGTTTACCTGAGCTAGTAAGAGCTCACCAACTCCAGCAGGACAGGGAATAAATCAGCATCATAGGACTAAACTAGACCCTCTGAATGTGGGTGACAGTTGTATGGCTGGAGCAGAATGAGGGGTCACTGGCAGTTGTACCAGGATTTATCCCTTCTGCTTGTAATGTTTTTTTGGGAACCTATTCTCTTTGGATGGATACCTTGCTCAGCCTAGATATAGTAGGGGCGGCCTTGGAACTTCCCCAAAGCATTGTGCCTTACCCTCTCTGAGGACTGAATGGGGAGTGTGGAGAAGGTGGAGGGAATGGGAGGAGGGGAGGGAGTGGGAACTAAGATTGGTATGTAAAACGAAAAAAGATAGTTTGTTGTTTGTTTAAAAAAAAAAAAGAAAAAGAAGGAAATATCACAGGGCAACTATGGTCACCACAATTACCAGGATAGACATCACGAACAGATGTCATAGCTTCTTTCCTCTTTCAAAGTTCATGTGAAACAGAATTAGACCTTTGACACAGTCTTTTTCTTCTCTGATTTTTATGCTTACAAAGCTGAAAATATATTAAGCATCCAAAAAAATGTTCAATATCCTTAGTCATCAGGATTTCTTCTTACTCTTGGAAAAAAGGACAAGATCAATAACACATGTCACAGCTCATTCTGGAGAGGATGTGGCATAAGGGGGACACTCCTTTATTGCTAGTGGGAGTGACAACTTGTGCAACCACTTTGAAAATCAATATTTCACTTACATAGAAAGTTGGGATTAGATATACCTCAAGACCCAGCAATACCACTCTTTATGCAAATACTCAAAGGATGCTTCATCCTATCATACAGATACTTGCCCAAACATATTCATTGCTGACCTATTCATTATTGCCAGAAGTTGGAAACAATGAACCTGTCATTCAACAGATGGATGGATAAAGAAAATGTGGCATACTTGCACAATGGAATACTACTCAGCCATTAAAATGACATCATGACATTTGTAGGTAAATATATGGAACTAGAAAAACATCATCCTGAGTGAGATAACCCAGATCCAGAAAGATAAGCATGGTATATATTGACTTACAAGTGGATATTAGCTGTTAAGCCAATGGAAAGAAAGCTAGACTCTATATAACCACAGAGGCTATATATAGAGTTAAGGGCTAGATGATATGGTTAGGTCTCTCTGTTAAGGAGGAATGAAATAGATAATTATGGGTTAACAAGGGGGGTACTAGAAAGGGAAGATCAAACCAAGGGTAGGGAGGGGGACAAGTGTGAGGATATAGGGAGACACAGCTAAAATTAAAAGCCATTTAACAGTAGTATGGGAAACAAATGCAGGAAAAACTACCATATATATA
>NW_026068029.1:4130327-4137420 GCF_014885135.2 Alexandromys fortis | reverse complement strand
TCTTCTTCTTCTTCTTCTTCTTCTTCTTCTTCTTCTTCTTCTTCTTCTTCTTCTTCTTCTCCTCCTCCTCCTCCTCCTCCTCCTCCTCCTCCTCCTCCTCCTCCTCCTCTTCCTCCATATTTTTGGTTTTGTTTTGACAGGGTTTCTCTGTAGCTTTGGTGCCTATCCTGGAACTAGCTCTTATAGACCAGGCTGGCCTTGAACTCACAGACATCCGCCCTCCTCTGCCTCCCAAGTGCTGAGATTAAAGGCATGTGCCACCATCACCCACCCTAATGGCTTCTAAATAATACAGGATTGACAATCTCAGATTGATTGAACTCAGAGACTGGGGCAGCAGGCACAGGGTCTTCATAGGTCTGCACCAGATGAGGCCCTAGATCTGAAAGAAGTGGACACATGCTCTCATCTGTAAATCAGAAGCTGTCTCTAATTGACAGCCACTTGAAATGAAATTTTAGTTTTCTCCAAGGAGGTCTCCATGGGATAACAAACTACTCTTAATGGTAAGGCCACATGCCCAGCAGTAGATGGCCAACAGAAAATGAACTCAATGACATTTTGGAGGATACTGGTCCTGTTAGGGCCTTTTCTTCTTTTTTCTCTTCCTTCTTTCCTTCATTCCTTCCTTCCTTCCTTTCTCTCTCTCTCTCTCTCTCTCTCTCTCTCTCTCTCTCTCTCTCTCTCTCTCTCTCCCTCCCTCTATCTCTCTCTCTCTCTCTCTCTCTCTCTCTCTCTCTCTCTCTCTCTCTCTCTCTCACTATCTCTTCCTTCCTTCCTTCCTTCCTTCCTTCAGGACTTTTTCTTTACTTTTTTTCTTTTTCTCTTTTCTTTTAATCCTATTGGCACTTTGTATGTATATTATGGCTCCCAGTGTTGTATTTTTATTGGATTTTTTGATGTGTGAATGACTGAGTCTCTATATTTGTTTTGTATGTCATTTTGTGTTATTTTCCTTCTGTTTAGTTTGTGCTCTTTCAATTTGCTAATTGTTTTACATTATTATATTTATCTTATTATGTTTTGGAAGCATGCTCTTTTCTAAGGAGAGACAGAAAAAGAGTGGTTGGGACAAGAGGTGCGGAGGAACAGGGAGCAGCAGAGGTTGGGAAACTGTAATCAGAGTATATAATATGAAAAAAATCTATTTTCAACAAAACACAGGATTCCATTCCCAACCTCATTTGCATTCTTTCTCTTACCCTCAGTGAGTCCACTTAGTTTTACCTTATATTCACGGGTATAGAACCATCTATTGGTATAATTTTACTATAATCTCAAAAATAGAAGATAAAAAATTAAAATGGATAATGGTATAGTGCAATGGAAGAGTAAATGCTTATCCTATATGAGACCTGGAAATCTCCATTCAGCATCAACTCTATAACCCTGAATATTTTTATCTTTAGCTGAATAAAATTCCATTTCATTTAGGTACAACATTTAAATTGCCAATTCATCAATTGGTTGATTAATATCTAGGTGTTTCCAGAGCCCAGCTATTATGAATAGACCAACTATGAATGTGGATATTCATGTGTCTCTGTCAGGAGAAAGAGTTCTTTGTGTATATGCCCATGAGTTTTATAGTTGGGACATATGGTAGATTTTACGTACTTTCTGTTGGCTCACTTTTACAGTACTGTTAGGGACCATGCAGGCTGTTTGATGGAAATGTCATCAACACATTATCTATCTGAAAACTGTGAGCTACAATAATGACCACCATTAGATTTTAAGCTAATGAGTGCAATAGTAGTGTTAATGTTACAGAGATAACTAATCACATTCCAATTGGACTTAAGGCCTGCTACACAGAAGAAAACGTGCCTATTACTGTAAATTTAGCCAAGAACCCATGGTTAAGGTGCTCACAGGCCTCAGGAGTGAACCTACTGTTGCTATTCTGCCAAATAGCATACTATAAAACTACACCCAAAATTCATATCCCTCTACCTATAGATAAGTGCAGCTCTCAGACTTCATGGGAGAAGTTTCTCTGTAGAGTGGACTGTGGTTAAAGCAGAAAGTCCCTGTTGGTTAACGTAGAGATAATAAATGTCAATGAATGTCCCAGCCACAGCTGGGACATTTAGATCACATCCTGTCGCAGTTTGAATGTATTTGGCCCCCATAAGCTCATAGACAATGGCAATATTAGGAGGTGTGTCCTTGTTGGAGGAAGTGTGTCACTGTGGAGTCAGACTTTGAGGTCTCTTTTTCCCAAGATTTTCTCAGTGTGACTTTCAGACTGTTTTTACTGTTGCCTGCAAGACATAGGATTCTCAGCCGCCTCTCTAGCACCAAGTCTGCCTGAAGGCTACCATGTCCCATCATGATGATAATGGACTGAATCTTTGCAATGTAAATTGTCACCTCAATTAAATGTTTGCCATTATAAGAGTTGCAGTGGTCATGGTGTCTCTTCACAGCAATAGCACCCATAACTAAGACACGTCCCTTCTGCAAATCCTAGGGTCCATTTCAGAAGAGCGTGTAGAAAAACTGGAAGAGGTAGTAGTGGAGAGAACAGGGATGAAATTATTTTCTGTATATGACAGAAATAGCACTCAGGAAGTCACAAGCCATGGGTGCCTGCATAAGATCAAGTCAGTCCATATTCTTGCATGGAAGCAGAAGGGATTCAATACCTCAACCCTAACTGAGGAGCTATAGAAAGGTGATGACTTCTTCAGGAGGGAAACTCAGTATGTAAGAGTGTGGTCCCTGGTAGGTCAACCATGTTTCAGTGTTAGTCCAAAACCTATGAGTATATGAGCAACACAAACTGGGGTTGATGAGCTAATGTTTAAAAATGAAGACACAATGTTGGCGTATAGGGAGGTTGATGTGGGAGGATTTGAGGGGAAATATCGGGGTAAATATAATCAAATACATTGCAAAATTGTCAAAGCACCAATAAAATATTTTAAAGCCCTGAAGACCTAAGCACAACTTCCAAGAGGCTAGTAAAATAACCTATTCAGATTCAAGTATGTTTTGCTACTAGAACCTTTGCTAGAGTACTATGCAATTATAAAAATTTAATGACAACCATTAAGGAACTACACACACATATATATGTGTACATATATACATATATATATCTATTACTACACACATATAATATATATATATTACTTTGAATATTGTCAGTATAAATGCAAGGCAATTAGAGTAAAGAAAACTTTAAGAAGGATTTGGGAACATGATTAATTCCAAACCAAAATATAACTTTTATATTGAGAAGACAAAACTAAGTTTCTTTTGGATTTTTGGAAGATGAGAACCAATCAAAAATTCCCTCTCTCTTGGACATGTAGGATAATGGATATGCCTTTCTAGTACACATCAAAGGATATAGTAATTATTACAATTATTGGTAATGCTTAGAATAAAAAAGTTTGTGTTATTGCTACATTTAGGTAGTTTATAAGAATTTGTTATGTTTGAGTGCACTGATTGCATTCAAGTACCAAATAAATGTGGAATTAGTACAAAGTACTGATCATTGTGTTACTCCCCAATCCTAGGAAGATGTGTTTTGAGGATATGGAAATACTCGGGATTGACAAAAATCACAGAAACTAAAGTTATAAAACTGCTTATTGCAAGAGACATGAGGACAATTTTTAATCTGTTATTCAAATTTGAATTATATTAATAAACTTGTGTTATATTAAGGGCATGGCCAATCAATCATAATAGCATTTTAAAATCAACTGTATTTGCTGGTAAAAGTTTTTATATCAGTCACATTGTCATTCTAATCATGTTACAAACCATAGCAAAGCTTATATAAGAACACTACATAGTATACTTTAAATATACTACCCAATATCCAATCAAAATAAGTAACAACTCAATAGCTTCAAACAAAAGTCATTAACCAGATACCTGGACTGGAGAGGTGAATCTGCTGAGAGAGCAAGGAAGAGAGGTGCACAAGAGAATAAGCAAGGACAGCTGTCAATGGGAGGGCCATGATCAAAAACACAGTTTATTTTTCCAAGGTGGTATAAAATGTCCTGAGAAGTTATTCTAAATGAGTCTTTCCAAATAATCTATCATAGTAATGGCCCACAGTAAAAAAATATGATGACAAAGGAATTAGTGAAGTATACACGATTTACCCTTGGGCTTCCCTTTCTAAATGCAAAATGGTACGTGAGAGTAAGAAAACATTTTAGAAAAGGATACAGGAACATGTTATAAATTCCAAACATCACTCATGACATTGATGATGTACAATAGAGATGGGTGTAATGTCTTCAATACAGATACCATCTTCAGGGTATGTGTCATCAGAGAATTAGTTTCAGCAAAAAAAAAAAAAAAAAAAAAGTTTCAGTGAGGTTCCAGTTGGACAGATGGTACATGATGAGTCATAGTTTAGAGTTCCTAGTACACAGACTTCTATGTGTGTCTGGGAAGGTTTTTCAATAACCACAGTATAATTATTTGCATCAAAGTTCTAAAACATTTATATTAAAAAACTAGTGACCAAAGGAGCTGATTTAGAAGATACACCACAAAGGTGACCAAATGTCTGGATTCTTATGCTAGTCCTTCTTTGCAGCTATTTATAGAACAAGTAATATCTGTTACTTATATTTAGTTAAAATTTTTCGTTGCCAAACTTTCCTAGCTTGTTCAGCAAAGAATAATTCATGTTCATAGAATATGGAGGAAACTTAGTTGGTAAACTGTTATGTAAACATGGGTATCTGTCTTTGATCTTTAGAACCCACAATACAACAAAAAGTGGCACATTTTGGAATCCCAGCAATGAGGAGATGGGGGCCACACTTAAGGCTTCCTTGCCAGTCCACCTAGTCTGCACAGTGAGCTCTAGGTCAATGAGAGACTTTCTCTCAGAAGACAAGAACGGTTCCTGACTAATGAAATCCAAAGCTGGCCTCTGCTCCCCTCTCACATGAGCAAACATGACCCATAAGAACTAACGGGGGGGGGGGGAGAGACAAAGAGAGAATGACTTATTTTTAAATAATATCTGCAAAGATAATCCAGTTTTATACATTGTACAGAAGAATTTTAAGTTTGGTCAATATATTTAATATATTTTTGCAGTGCTCCCCACTAGCCAGATCTGGAGTCTAATTTTAGGCAGACCTGTTATGGCACAGTGGTCACATTATATTTTTCAATGACTTTAGCTTTCCAAAGAGGATTTCCTACCACATGGTTGTACCTTCACTAATTTTGCAGAAATCATTATAAATGGTGGTGTTGGAATATGTATAAAGTTTTCATAGGATTTATTTTCCTGTCACAGGGACAGACAGACAGAAGAGTGAAGCAGGATCTATGTATCAGTAGGAAGTAGAAGGTATTGTCTATGTGCAACACTAAGCCATTCAATTCCTGAGTACACTGTTATGATCTCCCTCCTCTGTCATTTACATAGCTGCTACCAGGTAGAGAGGAATTCCTGGTAAACAGAATTGAGAGACTGCGGGTCTATTTAAAAGAAAGTTGTTATGAGACACAGATGTATTTCTATTGCTTTTGATAATGTTTCTTAAGAAATACTAAACAGAGAAAGTATAACAGGAAAATTGGAGTTGCCTTAGGTTCTTAATCTCAGTATGAAAGGAATATAGAAATGGAATTCAGCAGAATGGAACTCAGGACAGTATTGTTAGACTTTGAGAACAAAACAACAGGAACAAGTTGTAAATCCTGACATTCGCTAGGAGGTGGGAAATCAAAATGTGTTAAAAGAGAAAACCTTGCCTGTTTGTGTTTGGTTCTAAATAAGCCAACACATTCAGCAATGAAGGTTGGCAAGCAGCTGCAAGGGCAGAGAACTGCGGTGGGGATTAGCATGGAGTGAATCAGGCCCTGACTCCAAGGAAACTATAAAAGCCTGAATGAATGTAAATTTTTGGCACTGGTACTGCCCTTTAAAGAACACCAAGCCTCGGACACTTAACAACTGGCAAAGCTTTTCTCCAGGTAAATCTCAGAGAAATGGCAAAGTCTTCCTCTAGTTCAGGCAAGCCTTTCATCCGAGTACGTGTGTTTATGAATGACTGACTAACACGTGCACCAATTAGGAGCTGCAGCTTCATCCTCTGGATGATTGCCACCTGAGACCACTCCCCTACAGAGATCTCCTACAGAGACTAGCTAGCCTTTCTGTCTCATGCTGTACATAGCAAATATGTTGAAATTCCAGCTGTTGCATTGTTTGTGCCATCCATCTGAGCAAGCTTGGCTCACTGGATTCCAGCTCTTCTATACATAGAGTGTACACTCTATACATAGAGTGTATCTATGTATCTGTTGTTTCTTCATTCTTTTGTCACCGCAGTTAGGCCAATCCCTGAAACCACACAGGGGGCAGCAGGGGACATCAGAGGGTGAGAAAATTCAGAATACGAAGGAAAGCATGTCTATACAGGAAAAACATGCTTGGATTTTTAGCCAGTATCTGAAAAAAAGACAAGAAGTGGGAGGAAGGGCACAAGTCTGGGACCTCTGCAGGAGTAGGCAGGAACCAGAGACCTCTGCAGGCCTGGGCACGAGTCTGATACCACGGAGGAAGTACCTCTGCAGGTTGGGAAGCGAAGTACCTGAGCCAGTACCTCTGCAGGTTGGGAAGCGAATCTGGGTCCTCCGAGGGAGTAGGCAGGAACCAGAGACCTCTGCTGGTATGAGCTCAAATCTGGGACCTCTGAAGGACTCGGCAGGAACCAGAGAGCACTGCAGGTCTGGTCATGAATCTAAAACCTCTGAGGGAGTAGGCCTGAGTCAAGACCTCTGCCAGAGCAGACCCAAGGCAGCAACCTCAGCAGAAAGAGCCCCAGGAAAGCATTCTTCGTGGGAGCAGGCCTGAAATACCCCTGGTATTCAGAGCAAATGCCAGGAGCACCAAGAGATCTACAGGAACACGGAGTGACTGCCAGGGTGACTGGAACAGTGGCCCTGACTACACTTTCAGAAACAAGCATCTGGGCCTTGCATCCACAGGTACTGGGAAGATTGATCACCAGAGTCACAGACAGTCCCAACTACACCAATCAGAGGAAAAGATGGATAGACAAGGTAAAAAAAAAAAAAAAAAAAA
>NW_026068029.1:4091062-4129821 GCF_014885135.2 Alexandromys fortis | reverse complement strand
AAAAAAAAAAAAAAAAAAAAAAAAAAAAAAGAAAAGCAGTCAGGGTTCCCTGCCCTGTGTGAAGTCCAAGGTACTCCCGACTCCATTCAGGTCCAGGAAGATGAGCATCCAAACAGGCTAGGCTCCCACAAAGCCAGTACATGCAGTAGGATCAAAACCCAGTGGGGGCTTCTCATCAGCCCTCATTGTCCGCCATGTTCAGAGAGTCCGGTTTTATCCCATGCTTTTTCAGTCCCAGTCCAGCTGGCCTTGGTGAGCTCCCAATAGATCAGCCCCACTGTCTCAGTGGGTGGGTGCACCCCTCGTGGTCCTGACTTCCTTGCTCATGTTCTTCCTCCTTCTGCTCCTTATTTGGATCTTGGGACCTCAGTCCAGTGCTCCAATGTGGGTCTCTGTCTCTGTCTCCATCCATCACCAGATGAAGGTTCTATGGTGATATGCAAGATATTCATCAGTATGGCTATAGGATAGGGCCATTTCAGGCTCCCTCTCCTCAGCTGCCCAAGGAACTAGCTGGAGACATCTCCCTGGACACCTGGGAGCTTCTCTAGAGTCAAGTCTCTTGCCAACCCTAAGATGGTTCCCTTAATTAAGATATATACTTCCCTGCTCCCATACCCACCCTTCCTTTAGAATAAGGTAGGAATTTAGAATAAACAGTCATAAAAAGACACGATCAAATGAAAAGATGTAATATTTCTTCACTAAAACCAACATAAATATTATTTCAACATTTAGAAATATTAAGTAGAATATTACATAGTTATGATTTTAAAAATCTAATTACAAAAATATAGAAGAAACATAAACAGTGAGAGAAATGTTAGTAAAGATTTCTGTCTCTTCCCTGCCACCTTCTCCCATTTCCCTCCCCCTTCCCCAATCAAGTCCCCCTCCCTCATCAGCCCAAAGAGAAATCAGGGTTCCCGGCCCTGTGGGAAGTCCAAGGACCTCCCACCTCCATCCAGGTCTAGTAAGGTGAGCATCCAAACTGCCTAGGCTTCTACAAAGCCAGTACGTGCAGTAGGATCAAAAACCCATTGCCATTATTCTTGAGTTCTCAGTAGTCCTCATTGTCCCCTATGTTCAGCGAGTCCAGTTTTATCCCAGGCTTTGCACATGACTCTTTAAGGTAGGTAATATGACTAGGATTCAAACCGTGGTTTTCATGGCTGGATCTATCCCATTTCTTAGCTTTCTGAGAGTCTAGCTTCATGGCAGAAGTATTAGCAGGAGTCATGTTTATTGCCACAACTCTGTCCAGTTTCAAGGTCCCTGCTACCACCAAAAATCATGCTGTTGGCTATTTATAAACATCATTTAAGTGCTTTGAGGGCAGAGCCTCTTAAAAGGGCTGCAAGGTTATTGCATGTAAAGCTGAGTCCGGACGCCTCTCTTAAATGCGAAACACTTGCCTCTAGCAATCAGAGACCACCTGAGAAAATGCTGCTACCAAGAAACCATGCTTAACTCTGTTCTTTTGTGTCTAGAATTACTTCCTAAGCTCTCTCAGGTTTTATGTGGATGCATTTGTCCACATTGGCACCATTTGTTGAAAGAGGTTTCTGTCCTGCCCAGTCCCACAGCCATTCAGTCCCAAAGAAACACAGAGGCCTGCATTAATTATAAACTGGTTGGCTTATTAGCTCAGACTTCTTATTAACTAATTCTTACATCTTGAATTACCCCATAATTCTTGTCCGTGTCAGCTATGTGGCTTGGTATCTTTTATCAGCAACACATTCTTCTCATCTTGTTTCCTCTGTGTCTGGGACTGAGACTTTCCTCTTCCCAAAATTGTCACTTTCTCATTGTCTCATCTCTACTCCCTGCATGATTGTCCTGCCTATACTTCCAGCCTAGCTACTGTCCAATCAGCATTTTATTAAAAAATACAATTGACAGGGTTCAAGACCATTGTCCCACAGCAGATAAATATATAAAACATCATACTGAGTGAGGTAACCCAGAACCAGAAAGACAAATATCATATGTACTCACTTGTAAGTGCCTTTTAGACATAAAACAAAGAAAACCAGCCTACTATTCACAATCCCAAAGAACATGGACAACAATGAGGGCACTAAGAGAGACATACATGGATCTAATCTACATGGGATGTAGAAAAAGACAAGATCTCCTGAGTAAATTGGGAGCATGGGGACTTGAAGGGGAGAGGAGAGGAAGTTAAGGGAGCAGAGAAAAATGTATAGCTAAATAAAATTAAAAAATAAGTGGAAGGAGAATTAGAACTTAAAAGTTGGGCAGACTTAGCATTGAAGATCTGCAAAGTACTTAATCAGGGGAGGATTTTCTGGGAAGGACAAGTACATCATCTAAGATGACTCAGCTTTTTGGGGGTTGGACTCCAGGCTATCTGACTGACATGCCCAACTGTATTAACTCTTACCAGAGGAGACAATATGAAAAGCTGTAATCTTTGAAGCGAATTATGATGTCAAGTCTGCACTCAGGACCAGAAATGAGTATCCCATTCTGTTACCAAAACTACTAAGAAAGGGGAGCTGCAATGATTTCCTCTCTAGTAGCACTACGGAAATAGGTGTGACCCAATGTTGACCATGAGGGAAGAGTTCCATCTTCATTGGCCTCTAAGGCTACCCATCTAAAGTGCAGCCATCTCTGGTTCTGAGATTTTTCCTAAAACTGCATCTGGAATGGCAGAATCATTTGTTTACATGTTCGCTCTTCTTGTAGGTTTTAATAAGAATAATGTAGAAAACGAGAAGTACCTTCCACACTGTTCATTTCACAGGTAAGGAAACAGGTTCAAAAAGCTTACATACCTTTCAACCCATAACCAAATCCAATATAAAATTATTCAGCTTTATGAGATATAGTAGTGAAATAAATAGTAATAGAAACGAAATTCTTAATAATACAACTGAAATTTTATTTTAAATTTGATCTGAAAATCTTTTTAGACTGTACTTTCCCTCAGACTTTGTTTCTAGAATAGTCCTCTGCTCAACTGACTCAAATGATTCTGAATGAAAGATGCTACTTTCACATACTAGCTTAGAACAGTCATTTGTCCAATTCGATTCAGAAGATTCTGAATGGAAAATGCCAATTTCACATAGTTGGTTAAAGTAAATAAGCATTTCTCTTTTAAAATTCTTTTTATTTAGGAAAAGTTTCTAAAGAAATACGGCATTTTATTGCTTCTTTACCTATCTTCACTTCCAGCCGGGCAAAAGAATTGTTACTATGACAACTTTATTTTCCCAAAAAACTCCCTGATGTACCACATTTGCATTATCCAGGAATGATCGTTATTATTCCATGGCAACTCTGATAAAACTCTTTTCTCTTCAACTGTTGCGGGACTTCTGAAGCCCTCCTGTCTACAAAAGAGAACGACTCTCAAATGGACACTTACACTGAGCTTTCCAAGATAATGTCACCTGTGCCATCTGTTCGCCGAACAAGTATAAGGTATGAGAACAGCACAAGATATTTTCATTTTGTAAGTACTTGTCAAGCATTTCTATTATGAATACCGTTGGATTGAACCAAGAGTAAGGTGACATTTGGGGATTTATCATTTCTTCAAATCCATTCAAATGTAATAAAAAATGATTTTAAAGTGGGTGACACAATGAGGGATTTTAAACCAAATGATAGCAATCAGAACATAGAAAGACTATCTCGGATGGAGCTCAACTGAAAAAAAAATATTTGATAACTTTCCTGTATTGTACCTTTGCCTATATCTACTTATTCCTAACAGTTTTCTTTACTGACACAAAAGCCATCCCATGCCTTCTAGAAGTACCAGGATTTCTGATTTCTTTCTAGTATAAAATGAAGTATCTAACTCAGGTTCCCCAGCCCCTTAAAAAGTCTTCTCCCTTTCTTTTCTTCCTTGATATTTTTTTTTTTTTTTTTTTTACTGAATTGATTCCCTTGTCTAATTTCTAAAGCAAACACTCTATCTAGGAGGGTGGGATGTACTAAGTGATTGGAGCTAATCATAGTCCATTCCCCTCTTTTTATTTTTTAACCAGGAGGGGCAGAGCATTGAAGGTGGGAAGATGCAGTTTTTCCATCAAGTGCTTAGAGATGTAAGGATGTGCACATGGCATAAATATCCAAGCATATGTGTCTTCTATCCATACAGAAATGTTGGCAGTCATTATACATAAATAGTAACTCTCCCTGTAGTACCATCAGTCGCTGTTCATCAGAAGGTGCAGTACATGATTCAGTGTGTCAGGAACATTGGTATAAGAGATGGCAAAGTGCTACTGTAAAATCCCAGATACAAACTGTGTTAACCTTTATGAAGGCAAAAGTGCTTCCTTTGATACAATAGCACTATAATAGCAGAACTGACCATAGGCAATAGGGAATCAAATGAGTACAGCTGTGTTCCAATGAAATTTCACTGACAGCAACAAGAGAAAGCGTAGGCTGGCCCAGAAGGCTATAATTTGTTGAGTCTTCCAAAAATAAAGCAGAAGGGAAAATTTAATGCCTTTAACAAAATACATATATTTTTTGTTTCTAAACCTGAAAATGAAAATTCCATAACTCACCGTGTTTTGTTCTTTTCCCTGCTACCTGAAAACTCAGAACTATGTTTAATGCTCCCCTTTAAAAATACAGCTTCTCAATGCCAAGCAGTGGTGGTGCGCGCCTTTAATCCCAGCACTTGGGAGGCAGAGGCAGAGATCCCTATGAGTTTGAGGCCAACCTGGTCTAACAAAGTGAGTTCCAGGGCAATCTGGGCTGTTCCACAGAGAAACCCTGTCTTGAAAAAGAAACAAACAAATAAAATGAAAACAAAACAAAACAAACAAAAATACAGCGTCTCATTTTCTTTGATAGGTGAAACTTTTTCACCATCCTTGGTCCCACAGATCTGCACCTACACTTCATTATTTTCTTACTCTGTGTATGTTTTAATATTTTCAGGTTTTCAAAACATCAAAATGCATCTAAATATTACTAATGGAAAAACTAATCATGTCTTCTGGTACAAAGTGCTACAAGATTATCATAAAATGGCTACAGAGGAAATAATGCATTTTAAATTTATCTTCAGAGATTATTGGGTTCTTCTTTAATTCTATTACTTTATTGTTTTCCACTAAAAGTACTTTCAAAATAACTAGAGTCAAATATTTCTTAATGCTAAAATTTCGAAAAGCCTAAGCTTTTTCAAATAAAATTTTCATTAGAGACTGGAGAAACTGAGTAATATTTCATTGAAATTTTCTTCTGATAATGATTCATGATTTATTTTCATTTACATTTAAAGAAATAAGAAATTTATTTTACATTTACATTTAAAGAAATTTCTAAAAATAGTCATCTGTACAATCCTCCCTCCAAATATGTGGGGGGTTGCCATGAGCAAACCAATTGTCTAACCCTTTGAACACTAATCAGTTACAGGGAAATTCAATTATGTTTTGCCATTAACTACTGATAAAGGGTGCAGGTTCCACAATAAAGGGCCTGATATCACAAGACTGCTTCCATTTTGGGCTTAACTGGAAAGCACAGGTGATTTTACATGCTTCTGAATGCAGGAAAGTGAAGCTATAAAGTAGAGGTTCCAATGAACCCCATCCTCTTGGACTTGGAAATTTGCTTTAATGGCTCAAATAACATAGGAAGGCATCTCAGTTCCTCTTGTTTATTAATTTCAAAGCATACAGTTTGGGAAAAAGACAAATGGAGAGACATGCAAGCTATGTGTTCACCAACCAAGAAACTCTCTGAACCCCAAACTTTTGAGGTTTGTTTTCTTTTGTTTTTACGTGCTCTTCATTACCTGGGTATAATGAAAGTATTATCCATTTGTCAAAGCTGAGGGTGGACTAAAAGCACAATTTCTAACCATGCCTTGTCTTGGTCTTTCTGATAACCAGACCTTATTCTAAAGTTATCTAGGGGTCCAATAAAAAGAAAGTACCTCATTAGAATAAAAGATGGTCCTATTACCGAGGAAATTCCAAGGGATTCCAATTCAGAAGCCCTCTGTCAGGAACAAAGGTAAATAACATTAGAAAAAGTTGTTTATAGTTGCCCTATAAATAAAAAAAAATTAAAAGGGTTATGAAGTCTCCATGTAAGGAACCCAAATAATGTGAGTGTGTGTGTGTTATATTATTAAGTACATTTGAAGACAAATTCAAGAACCTTATTTCCTTTATGTGTGCTTATTTCTACATGACAAAATCAGAAACAACATTTGTATTTAGTGAGTGTTATTTCTAAAAATAGTAGTAGAACTACAGACCTGGAAGGAACTTCTTGCAAATTAATGGATCAATATGTTAAATCTTTCATGACTGCCATAAAAATTTGAGAGGCAGTTACATTTTTGGCACATGTGATACAAAACTATCAACAGTAAATGAGACTCTGGCAAAATCATATGAAAAAATATTGAAGCTGTCAATCTATTTTCCATCCCCTGGCAATATTATTAAGGGGTGTTTATGCTCTCTTAAGCAAACACTTCAAAAATTTATTCATATGCCGTCAATTGTACCCATATCTGTGCCCTAAATAGAATACAAATTGTCCTAATAACAATTACACATTCTAAAGCTTGTACTCTATTTTGTTTTTAGATCTCAAGTGTTCTTTTCACAATATTAAAAAAATATGAACATAAAAAGTTACCTTGAATTTTGGTGTGTGTTTGCTGACATATGTGCTTTTGCTTCATGGAAAAATTATCCCCATTTTCTTTGACTTTGTTCCCTCTTCCTAAAATTAGTCTTCCCCTTTTGTTTGTTACCTTATTTTCCTGTCATTGAAAAGAGGGTTGGTTAAGCTAGACCAATGACACAGGAGTCTCATGTGGTTCTCAAAGACTCTGACCATCATGGAAAAGAAAAGAGCAAATCCTTCCTTTTCACACTCTCCTCTACAAAGGGAGTGCTTGCTCTTTTTAGTTAGTTTGTTCTGATGAATTAGTGGATAGTACTTCTTTTTACTCCATTTTCTGCTTTTGTTACTTGGCACTCTTACTTCATGTAGCGAGTTGCGTGGTGTCACACCTGATGGAGATGTATAATCAACTCCTGAGATGGCTAAGGCCTGTCCTATGCTATGATCACGCAATGATTATCAGCTGCCTGCATATGCGTGAACCTATGGGCAGTGCCCATCTGGCAGTTCGGGATTGGCAGCCCATGCCTACTTCAGGGCTGGGAGAGGTTTGCCCAGGGAGAGAGGGTAAAGAGAGGGAAAGAGAGAAGGAGAAGGAGAAAGATTATTGTGAATAAAGTCCTGAAAACTGCTGCAAGAAGAGCTCCGGGTGTTGCGTTTTTCCTTGCAGGACGAGGGTGGACGCGACAACTTCAACTGAGGTCAAAGAGTCAAACACCCAGACACCCAGACTACTAGTCTAACTCAGGGAGCAGCAAGTCTCTTCTTTAATGATGATGTATAATAACTGCCAATTAAGAGAGAAAACTGCTGCTTTGTTATTTATTGAGTGCTATTCATTTTTCAGACTTACGAAAATCTGTCCAACTGAAGAGTTTATCAATAATTATTTCTTCTTCTTCTTCTTCTTCTTCTTCTTCTTCTTCTTCTTCTTCTTCTTCTTCTTCTTCTTCTTCTTCTTCTTCTTCTTCTTCTCTTCTTTTCTTCTCCTTCTTCTTAGTTTGTTTTTGAGACAAAGTTTCTCTGTAGCTTTGGAGTCCTGTCCTGGAACTAGCTTGCGTAGATCAGGCTAACCTCGAACTCTGTCTGCCTCTGCCTCCCAGGTGCTATGATTAAAGGCATGCCCCACCAACACCTGGCTATTACCTCTTTTTTTATAGGAAATTCACTTAAAATACTGAACTTTTAGGCACTAACTAACAATGCGTAATGTGCCCTCTAAGCCTAAGATTCATGTTAAGTCTGTCTTCTAATGGATGATTCTTCATAAGGTATAGATACTATGAATCTGATTGTAAATGTTTACAATGAGAAGAAAGAGCATCTCTATCTAACTCACTCTTACATTCCCTAAGTCTAGTCTAGCACTCCTTGGGTACTTGATATAGACCTGGGGATCAAGTGACTAAATACCTTTCTCCATGAAGAAACAACAAATAACAACAAACTTTGCCAATGACATTGTTTCAGTTTTACCTTTCAGAACTTAACAAAGAACTCACTTAAAGCAAAGGTGAGGTACTCTATTGAATGACAGGGACTTACACATTCAGAAGGGATTCTGTGTTAAGTTATTACTATAATAAATGATGTTGTGACAAGAAGATATAACTCCTCCACTGAAATCACAACCTACATCAGGAAATTAGAGCAAAAGAGTGTCTCAGCAGTGCTGTTGTTTGCTTATTTATTGCTGGTGTTCCATGTTTGGACTATATCCAGCCTTCCCTTTATTGCAAAGGTAAAGTACTGCTAGTACTTTTATTACAATGATTGTTCAGTACCTGAGAACATATTCCTAAGAGGCCTACTAGTCGGTTATTGTAAATACTAAATTATATATAATTATTTCCATAAACATTTACTGATCACAATTTATGTGTGGGAGAATGTACTAGGTCTTATTGAATACACCTAATCATTATGAAAGAAGCAGATTAGTCATCGAAGTGAGCAAAGAAAGAAAAACTTAATTTAACCAGAGTAAAACCGTTTTATCCACCTTCTTCAATACATTTTGGAATATTTTTATTCAAAAATATATCCTTAAATACTTCAATATCTTGTAAGAAAGTAGGAAATGAAAAAAAAAATAAAAAAATGCCATTATTTGGTTATAATTCTTAAGAGTGTTTGTGGAGCCTAGTGGCATATTTTAAGCATCGTTAAGTTTTGAAATACTCATCAATTTCTTACTGTAGGTATTTTTTTCTCTTTTAAAAATTGGTTCATGTGCTCTTGTCTTGAAATTACTTTCTGTCTTGTCAGGTAACAAGGCTCTTCCTGATTTACATGCAACTATAGTCCTTCCTAATTGCCCCCCCCCATCCCCCATTGGTCTGGTTGCTCAGCCTCCACAACAACTATCATAGGTTTAAACTTTGATGAGAATTTCTCCAAACTTCATAGCATTATAAGATCTGACAGGATATCAACTCAGTCTCGATTACTATAAATGGCTTGCCTTTTTCTTTTTACTCTCTGAGGTCGGGTGGGATCACCATCACAGATGTAGAGTTAATCTGTGCAGTCATGTAAGATAATACTAGGTCAAGCTTCATACTGTTCCCAACTTGAATTTCTTTTTATCATTTTTATGTTTCAACTTCTGTTTCATAAGTATAATCCATTGAGGCAAATGAGCATGCATATGAATAAAGGCAATACAGAGGAAAATGAAATGAACTTAATATTTTAGTACTTACTGAAATACCATTATAAGTGTGTGTGTGTGTGTGTGTGTGTGTGTGTGTGTGTGTGTGTGTGTGTGGAGAGAGAAAGAGAGAGAAAAAGAGAGAGAGAGAGAAACATTATCACTTTGAACTTGGTGCCACCAAAGATTGAGCCAGTTCTGCTCTAAGGAGAAATATCTGAAACTACAATTTCAACTGAGAAGAGTTTAGAGATTTTAACCTTCATCAATGATGATCAAAAACTCTCAAAAGTTTTGCTATAGTGGATTTTTATGATAAATACTGTACCTATCTGGTAGAGCCATTTAATTATTGCATGCTATATTAATTACCATAATAAACTCTACTCCAACAGGATTCAGGGTAAACAACTCTTCAGCCTCAGGCCTCTCTTCATTAAACTGCAATTAGCATGATAAATTAGAAGTGAGATTTCACTGCAGCCACTATTAGTGCTACTTACTCATGAGGTGACAGGGGAAGTTATCAGAAATAAGAATTAAAGATATTTAAATTAAAAGAAAAATGGTGGGGTTTGCTGTCTTCTACCTACTAGACCAACACAACTGTGTTCAGGCATATCTTGCATAGTTCAGCTATAAGCTGTAAATAAGAAACAGTATTAAATATTTATATCAATAGACAAAGTTCTGTGAGTAAATAAATGCCTTCTGTCCCTGGAAGATCACAAGTGTATATCACAATGAGTCTAAATTTAACAAAAGACTAATGGTAAGTCTTCTTTAAAAGATAGCAGGTATGGATGACCCCTAAAATACACCTTAATCTTAATCAGATGATAAGATATTACTCCATCAGCATTGCAGTATTACCTATTGAAGGAGACTTTCATGTACAAAATTTGCTGAAATGTTAAACAAAAGCAGGTTACAAAATCTGATTTTAATCTTTGAAAATAAGCTATAAGCCAACAATTAGATTGCAAGACAATCTAATTAGATTAGATAATATCCAATTTTATTACATGTACAATAAGCTTAATGATGAGTCAATATAAATAAGCCCATGACATTCTTTACCATATGTTGATGGAGTATTTTGATGCAAACAGGAAAAGTTAAGTAGTCAGTCTCTAGCATTGACCTCTCTATATTTTAACCTTAAATTTAATGTTAATGATTAGATTATAAGGACACTTTGTAACCTTGAAGTGTCCCTATGTCATTTTGACCTAAGATTCTTTCCATACATTTCTTTTCATGACTGCCAACTATTCCCTAAGACAAGACACATTTAAAATGCCATTTTAATAAATGAATTTTCATACAAACCAAATGAATCATCTATTATATTCCATTTTACCTCGTCAAGTCTATTTTTTGGTACGGTAAGGGACTTAAGGCAAGGTTTCTCTGTGTATCCCTGGCTGGACTGTCCTGAAACTTGTTTTGTAGGCCAGGCTGGACTCGAACTCAGAGATCTGCCTGCCCCTGCCTCATGAGTATTGGCATTAAAGGTGTGTGCCATTATTTGTTATTTGTTTTAATGAGACAAGCCATGCTGATTGGCCAGTAGCCAGGCAGGAGATATAGGTGGGACAACAAGACAGGAAGCAGAGGCTGGGCAATGAGAACAGGAGAATTCTGGGAAGGAGGAAGCCCATTCCTCCACAGTCCTGTCCAGACACAGAAGAAGTGGGATGTGACCTGCCCCGCTGAAACAGGTACTGAGCCATGTGGCTAACATATACTAGAATAATGGGCTAATAATGGGCTGTATAAGTTATAAGAGCTAATAAGAAGCCTGAGCTAATGGGCCAGTCAGTTTATAACTTATAGAGAGCTCTGTGTAATTTTCTTTGGGACCTTAATGGCTGTGGAAACTGGGCAGGACAGAAACTCCAGCAAGCAGGCCCTCATGTTACACTTCTCTATCTTTGGCTGGCTTGGCTCTCACTGTGAAGAACAGGCTGATCTTGAACTTCCAGCCATCTTCCTCCCATTGTCACCAAAGTGCCTGAATTACATGTGTGGACTACCGCAGTCAGCTTTACTTGGTCAACTTTGCAGTCTGGCTCCTTAACCCTTCCTGTTTGTGTCAAAATATTCCATCAACAAATGGTAAAAATTGTCATGGTTTTGGTGATATTGATTCAACATTAAAGCTTATTTTACATGTAAGAAAATCGAATGTTATCTGAATTTTCGTGTTCTTTGAAACAAAACACTTAAACAGTCTTACAGATTTTATTTCTTGAAAATGACTGCAATTTGTTAGAGCCAGTTCTATTCTAATATGCTTCTGAAACCTTTACCTAGTTCCAAGCCCTCTGCCAAAGTCTCCATTTGTAGGAGGCACCCGAGAGATCTTCATCCTCTGTTACTTGCTATGTTTAAGAGTATTCAATTAGGGCTCATCTTGAAAGTTTCTTTTCCTAAAATTAAACCTTCTTTTTCTCATCAAATCCTGTCAATTTTGCCTGTACTGAATATATCAATCATCCCTGTTTCCCATTCTCATAGTTATAGTGGACACTCTTTCCCATAAATTTTGTTTCATGTTTATTAATGTGCCTTCCTTTCTCAGAAATTCTTCTGAGCTCTGATATTCTTCTTAATTTTCATATTGTTTCTGTCACTACATCATTACTTTGATCTCTGCTTGTTTAAATGTTTTAACTGAATATAATTTTAAAATTAGTGTATACATTTTTAACTCCATTTTGTATTTCAAAATTAATACCAATGAAACTCTGAGAATGGTTCAATCGGTAAGAGCATTGGTGCCAAGCCCAATGCTTTCAGTATGGATCTATCCCCAGAAGCTACATACATGTTGGATATAGTAGAATAAGTACATTCCTATAGAGAGATGGGAGAAGAGGAAGAAGACTCCCCTGAAGCCTGTAGGCCAGTCATCTTGGCTTACACAACTGTGAAGAAATCCCATGTTGCATATACATACACATGAAATAAAAACCATATCAAAGTCTATTAACATTATCAGTACATATTGATGTATCTTATTTTAAACTTCAACTCATTCAAAAAAGCATAATGGTAGGAAAAAAAGACATCCAGATATCTCCTGTCTCCTTCAACTTTGTTTTTAGGTTAAGCATTGCACCAGTGAATTTAAACATATTATATCACATAATCCTTATACAAATCTTGCAATATCAATTACCAATGAGACTACATCTTGTTCAGCAGTCAGGGATTAATTTGAAGTCATGATCCTCTTGTCTGACTCTCCTCAATTACTGAGATTTTAGGTTAACTGAGTACATACTTAAGTTTTTGTTTTGTTTTGTTTTCACATGAAGAGAAATGCTGGTGCCTTAGTTGATTTGAAACATAGAAACTTCTGGCACTAAATCTCTTTTCACATGTTTCCTCAAATTATTCTAGATGGACCTTATTATCTCCTAAATTCATACCAGAAGCAAATTAACTTTGTTGGTCTATAATCTTTCTTCTCAACCTCCTTCAGATATTCAGCA
This sequence comes from Alexandromys fortis, assembly GCF_014885135.2. Lineage (NCBI taxonomy): Eukaryota > Metazoa > Chordata > Mammalia > Rodentia > Cricetidae > Alexandromys > Alexandromys fortis. The sequence goes on along the minus strand of NW_026068029.1, from coordinate 4,117,011 downwards.
GCAGAGTTAATAAACAGAAAGGAGATATGTTGCCTGGTACGTAGTGTAGCTCCATCTCTAAACAGTCTTAACTCCTCAGTGAAGTACTTGGAAGTCTAGACATTTTCCTCCCCTGTCTTAGTCATATTTATCCACCTATCTGAAGAATGCAGATAGATGTTTTGGATTAGAATGCTCATCAGAAGAATCTCTTTACATGTCTTCTCCCCAGCATTGACTTCTCTGATGATTTTACTCTTTTGTAAACTATGCCAGAAAACAATATGAACAGCAAAGTACTGAATACACTTTACAGATGTTTCCTTTTGGCCTCAAGTGTATCTTACCATCCATGTTCTCGTCACATTTTCAAATTAGGTGTTTTATTTCATTGTGAGCCAACATTCACTATTTACTCATAAGGACAAACATATGGAAAAGCAAATCCTGAGGAAAGAGGCAAGATAACGCTAATTACAGTTGGCTGGTGGTTTGCCCACCTTCTGATTGGTATTCAGATCAAACTTGACTGTTTTCTTTGGGACCAGCAAAAGGCACTGTATTCAATTATCCCCTACCCTCTGAGAACACTGAACTTCTTAGGTTATTAACATGTCAAGGTGTTTTTTATCTTTTACCTCTGCACACACCATTTCTTTTGCCTCAAACATTTTTTTTTACTTCGTCATCCACCTGACAAGGTTAAAGATATTCAAAAGGCTAGTGTTTATAAGTTCTCTATTCATCTACTCCTCCTTGAAAACAAATCACAATTTAATATTGATAGAGGCCTGATACTGTTTATAACATCATTCCTAATATTTATATTTGTTTTTAAAAGTAGAGTCCACTTTGAGTGTAAATTCCTAGAATGTAGTAATTTAAATTGTAGAAAATTTGCCATTGAATATTAACTAAGATTCTTACATTGCATCAGTTTTAGGTTGGTCATTTTTTTTCCTGTACTGAGCAACATAATCATTTTCAATCAACAGACCCTGTTTGCCCTTAACTCATTCTGCCCCCTAGAACTAAAGTATGGACAAGAGGCCTGGTGATGGGTGATTACTTTTGTCAGGTGCTTTTGACTAGCATCAAAATACAGCCCTTTATAGCACATATTAATATCTGTGACAGCTCAAGTCAGACCCATCTATCTCTCTAAAGAGAGGAAGCCATTTCCCACCCTTCAAATACTCTTTTCTGTTCTTTAATGCTATGTCAAAAATCATCATGATTAATAGTTAACATGTCCACTTCACTTAAAGGAACTTTAGAAGAATTTGTTATCATTCTTTGAGAATTATATATTAAATAAAACTGTGAAAACAATGTGTTGCTCCAAGAAATTATTAAAGAAGCCATTTGTATTATTATTGAATATCTATTAAAATTGTCACCAGCATTTCATAAGTTTTGATATAAATATGGGCTGCCCCTTTCCACACTTATCCTAAAAGTTTTTTGTCCAGAGGGAAAATTTACTTTGCAAAATCCTATCAGGAAAATTTCAATAGTCTAATTTAAAATAGTGCATTTTTTCCCTATACACTTCAATTTTCGCACCTGCATTCTTATCTCCCCGCCCCCATTCATTAGAGAAGGGGAGGCAGTTTTCTGCTTGTCTCAGGACTGCATTGACACAACAGAAAAGGTGTCCTGAGGGCGAAATCCCACACATCAAAGGCTGCTGCAGTTAGTGAAAATGCAAATTAATTAGAAAGAAAGAGCCTAAAGAATGTCCCTGAAGGTGGTTTTTTTTTTTTTTTTTTTTTTTTTTTTTTGGTGTCGTTGTTGTTTATAATTGCTTTGAGAATCTCAAAGTGTTTTGATCATGTTCCATGACTTCCCCATTCCTCATTTCTTACTCACCTAACTTAACATCCTTTATTTCATCTTTAAGTGCCTGCTTCTTTCCTAAAATCAGTATGTAAAAGCAACCATGGCCCACATGGGCCAGGTTCCATCCCAATCTGGCAACAGATCTTTGTAGAGTTGTCCACTTGGTACTGGTATTTTGGGGGGGTGGGGAGAAAGGATTATGAAACCGTACACTATGATTCCAGAGAGCTATTAAGACTAGGCAATATGTAGCATAGTTTAAGTCTGTGCAAAAACGCTCTGAAAGGACTGTCAAAAGATGAAGGCATAGAATAAATGAGCTCAAGTGAGAATCTATTCATGTTTGCAGCTATCAGTAAAAGAAGCATGGGGCTACTCAAGTGTTTTGGGATGCAGGTGCTCTCTTTCCTCTCTTACAAAAAAAAAAAAAAAAAACATTTTGCAAGTCCCTTAACTTAATCAGAAAACGTTAAAGCTGATCCGTTGTTTTTGCTCAGTACATATCACCAAAGGACTTGATGTTCATATGCCATAAGCAGATTTGCACTTCTGTGCTCCTTATACCTCAACTCGCAATAGCCTGATGTAGAATCAAATATCCACCAATCTGTAAAATGGGAGAAAATATTTGCGAATTTTACTTACAGTAACAGAGTATTGCTCAACACACACAACTCATAGAAGACAATTATATTTTAAATGGTCAAAGGCCAGATTAAATGTCTCTCAAAAGATAGACAAAAAGTCAATACATACTTGAAAAATTCTCAGCATTATTAGTCACTTATGAAAATGACATTAAATGCACAATAGGTACCATTCAATGTATTTCAGAAGTTACTATAAAAAAAGTTGGACAACAACAATATTTGTGAGAATGTGAAAGGAATCCATAAAATCCTGGATTAGTGTGACTTTTACTATCTGTCTCTTCAGCTTCTATTCAAAAGCCTTTGAACAAGTCCTAACCATTACTTTCTCGTAGTTTTTCCCAAGGGATCTTTTCTTACCCAAGAACTTCATTATAAAGATACAATTTTATAGTGTATATTATTAAACCAAAACCAGATAATTCTATGCCGTATTTTGATTATTGCCTTGAATTAAAATATTATATGTATATTGTGCTTTGTGTCTTAACCAGGTTTTATAACTTTAAATGGAGTTTAGATGTATATCTCTTTTGTCCCTCTGGTATGTTGAACCTAGGCAATTATCCAATGACTCTTCACATGAATAAAGAAATTCATTTATAATCTATTCACAATTCAGTGGTTTTCAAAATTAAGTATACTTTAGAATTACACAGAAAGGGATTAACAAAGGTTAAATATAAATGTATGGGTCTTACCCTGAAAATTTTATTTATTGATTGCAAAAATCTGAGAATTTGCATGCCAAACAAATTTTTTGGTGATTCCTGAAGGACAGTTAAAGGGACATAGGTAAATGAGGAAAAAGAAAGCAGGCTTCCTGAGATGGCTACTTCTTGTTCCCCAAGAACACTGTCAGAAGAAATTGTGGGAGGAATGAGGGCTGGTATCCAAACAAGATCATAGGGAAAATGGGAGGAGTCAGTTGTTCTATAAGATGCCCAATCCATCAACCTACTTAGTGGACTTCCAAACTTACTTAGGCTTCTCCAGTTCTGAACATATGCTCTTCCCTTTCCTTCCTCCAAGGCTTGGTCTTCCCCTGTGGTCTAATTTTTTTTTTCAATTTTATTTTAAGGTCATGGGTGTTTTGCCTGCATGACTATCTGAGCACCATGTACATGTATGTGCTCACAAAGATCAAATGAAGGCAATGGGTCCTCCAGGAATGGAGTTAAAAATGTTTCTGAATCACCAAATGGGTGCTGGGAATTGAACCTAGGCCCTCTGGAAGAACAGATGGTGTCTTTTCAATTCTGAGCTACCTCTTCAAGCCTCCTTCACTCAATTCTTTGTTTATGCCAGGGAACTCATTCAAAACTCCCTCAGGTAACTGCTGTCACTCTCATTATAATTCTGATATTCTTGGTTGTGAACCTAGGTTTTACAGGTGAGCCACCTCTCCAACTATAAAATAAAGGATAACTAAGCTACAATCCACAACCCCAGAGAGACTAGGTTAAAAAGGAGGGTTCACATGGGGAAAGCCAGATCTCCCTAAGAAGGGGAAATAGAGATTTTGTGGCTGTACTAGGGACAAGTGGAGATGGGAACATGAGTGACCAGACTGGAGTGGGAGGAGAGGGGAAGAATGCCGAAAGAGACTGTTGAAGGGAGCTGCGGGCTGCGTTCCTGCCACCTGGCTCCCAGCCGCCTGGCTAGCTTGTGCCCCAAAATAATTACATGGAAACTGTATTCTTTTAAACACTGTTTGGACCATTAGCTCTAGCCTCTTAATGGCTAATTCTCACATCTTGCCTAAACCATATTTAGTAATCTGTGTAGCACCAGTCTTACTGGGAAAGATTCAGCATGTCTGACCTGGCAGCTTGCTTCATCGCATCTGCCCTGGAGAGGAGAGGCATGGCATCTGCCTCACTTCCTCTCTTCCCAGCATTCTGTTCTGTTTACTCCACCCACCTATGTTCTAACCTATCAGGCCAAGCAGTTTCTTTATTAATTAACCAATGAAATCAACAGATTGATATATGACACTCCCATATCAAGACACTACTGCAAAGGGCGTACATTTCAATGCCAGGTAAAAATTCTGACAGAAGAAAATCTACGAATATCCCAGAGAGACCCCAGCTTAGACTCCTAGCAAAAGCATATATGTAGCCTTACCAGGTCATCTCCCATGACTAGATTGGAGCCTATTTCAATTGTCATTGAGAGAGGCATTATCCAGCAGCTGATGGAACCGATGCAGATCCACTGTCAAACGTTAGACAGATCTGGAGGAATCCTGGGGAAGAAAGGGAGGAGGATTATGGGAGCAGAAGGGTCTAGGATACCACAAGAAATTCCACAGAATCAACTAACCTGGGTTCATAGGGGCTCACAGAGACTGAACTGACAACCAAAGAATTTATATGGGACTTGGTTAGGCCTTCTGCATACATGTTACAGTTGTATAACTTGGTCCTCTTTTGGGACTCCTAACAGTGGAAACAGGGGTTGTCTCTTACTCTTTTGGTGGTTTTCAAGACCCTACTCCTAATGCTGGGTCACCTTACACAACATTAATACATAGCAGAAGTGATTAGTCTTACTGCAAATGGATATGCCATGTTTTGTTGATACTCACGGGAGACCTGCACTTTTCAAAACAGAAATAGAGGAGGAATGGATTGAGAGTAGAAACAAAGAGGAGAAAGCTGGGGGGGGCATTGAAAGGAGAAAGGGGTAGAGAAACTGTGACTGGGCTGTAAAACAAACCAACAAATAAATGAATGAGTTTATTTTAAAAATTCTGATATTGTGGTACTGCTAGTTTCAATAAAAAATTAAGAATTACTCCTTTAAGTGTTTGTGTCTTATAAATAATAGTTGTTATGTATCATTCTCAGTGTGGTAGTTTGTGGAGTATATTACTCATTAGGAATTAATATAGCCTTTATTGGTCATTAGGCTGTAGTCAGTATCTGCTTGTTTTCACTTGAGAATCTCCAGAGTTTATATTAACCATATATTATTCCTAGCTGTTTACAATCCACTTTTGCTTCTAACCTTCTAATTTTGGAGCTTAGTGTCACAAAGCTCAAACACCCTGCTATGATAAGAACATCTTGCCTTCCCCCATGTATGTTTTGTTAGCTCTTCTTATGATTAAAAAATGACTCAAAATGTGTGGTTATAGCTAATAACTTTTATGGTGATTAAAACATTTATAAAGCATAAAAGTAAACATTTGTTGGAAATAAATATTAAATAATAAAAACATTTTCAATAAGAATAACTTATATGGAATTTCTTAACATTTACAAACTTCCCTAAAATACATCTTATGGAATTTCTTTTTTAAACTTTCTCAAAATGTATCAATGTATCCATTTATATACTGTTTTGAAGATATAATGTTTTGTACATCTTTTGTTTTAGGAAATTAGGTCACATTTGTAGGTTCACTATTTTTTATACAATATGCAGTTAGAATAAAACCATAATAAAATCTAGAGACATGTTTTTGCATAAAGCATTATCTTTATGAGCTTTCATGAGGAATAACTCCTTTGAAAGAAGATCTTGCCTTCTTTCATAATTCTGGCCTGGGCCCATGAGTTTATAAGACTTCTAAGAACCTGTAATCCTTCCTGATCTCCAGATTTACTATATTTTTAGTCATGTTATTTTTGTCTGGGAAACATTGTATCCATTAACTTTTGAGAATGTTTTCAATTACATACTGCAGTTCTAAACATATAAAGCTGTCTCTGCAGAAAAAGAGAAGGCACAATACATTTTAAACATAAATTAAAGGACTGGGCAAGTGCTTCAGCAGTTAAAACTGCTTGTTGTTCTTCCAGAAGATTCAGGTTTGTGTACCAGCACCCATGTCTGACAACTCACAACTGTCTGTAACCCCAGCTCTTTGGGATCCAACACCTGCTATTGACTTCAGTGGGCATCCAGACACATTTGCCATACATACACACAAAAATAAAAATAATAAAAACAAATATTTAATAGAAACATAAATTGAGCATGAAAGTAAGTTATGATAGTTAACAGAATGCCCTGAATGTTTTCAAACCATACCAAAGTCAAGGATCACAAAGCAGTTTATAGAGCTTATTTACATAGAACACGTTGTCTGAAGTTATGGTGTGTGTTGTATGTCAAGGTTCTCATACTGGGGGGTGTAAGGAAGAAAGGAAGTTAAATTTATTGCAAAACTTAATTTCAGGGCAGGTCAAACGTTGACATGCCAAATCTCATAACAGAGGGAACAGACGTGCAAGAAGTGGTCTACTGCCATTATTTGAAAGGATTCTCAGTAACCCCAGTGCCATGAAAAGTGTGTGAATAGTGAGCAGATCACAAAATGTGAAGCAGAATGAGGAATTATCATTTTTACCATCTAAGCTCCCGCAGGAGTATCAAGAACCTGAAGTATTTTTGGTACCTTGAAGCCTCCATATTGTGACAAAGTGCTTGCCTTAGATGTCAGAGTTCCTGAAGAAGACATTGAAAACAATAGCGATGATCATATACCACCTTAATGAGATTTACCAGATATCCTCTAAAATTACGAAAGAAGAAAGACAGGGAAAACAGGAAAATGGACAAAGGCAGTGGCATGTCTAAAGTTCTTGCTCTGCAAGAGCTTAAGAGTTTTAGAAAACACTCTGGCCAGAAGTCGTAAAAGAGCACTGAAGGTGAGATTTGGAGAACGCCAGATCTCAATGTGTACTATTGGGCTAGGAAAAGAAACAGGAAATGAAGTGAAGGAAAGGAAATGATTTTTGCATGTTTACTTTACTTTGCAATACATTATGATCAGAAGAAACCTGATACCAAAAAAGAATTTGGTGATGTAGACTAATGAAGAAAAAAATCTAAATAGTTGCCAAATGAGAATCTAAGAGAGTGAAAGAAATATAACTATATACAGAATATTTTGTGGAGTTCTGAGGTGTACAAATGCTCCTCAGAAAAGGATTTCAGATAGTAAACAGGAAAAACGATAATAAATAAATATTTGAATATTGACTTATAAACCTTGCTTGTGATTACTGGATATTTTCTAGCTTGAAGTTAACACATATTTTTTTAATAATAAGGATATAGCATCTAACAAAAACAACAGATCTCCAATAGATATGAATGGCTATTTATTTTATGCTTTAAATGTCTAAAACCAGAAATAACCTATATACAAACAAATTATGAATTTGTAATTTAGATTTTATACTTCATCTTTTCCAATTATTAATTACTTAAATTTCTCTGTTTTAGACCAAGGTCTCTATACAGGATATTTATGGATGATTTGAAAAATGCTATGATTAATTGATGAAATAACTGACTGTTTGTGAATTGCTTCTTACCTGTCACTGAAGAATAAATGATTCAAATGACTATCTTGTAGCTATGGCAACACAACTTTTAAAAGGAAATCAAGATAAATATATGTTTTGAAAGAGGAAATTTTCTTCAAAGATTCTGATGTGCAGTGATGGATATGATATGTTAATAGGCAGTATTAATGTATCACATTGGCATACAAAAAAGACTAAAGAACTGTAGCATTTTGTAAATCAAGTGTTAAGATTACAATACCCAAAGCTCAATGTAACTATATCTTGGTGTCATTTTAAATACTATTTCAAGAATGTTGTGTATTTGTAACTAGCTTTATAGCCTTGATTAGACTTAAAGTGAAATAATTATTTGGGAAATTATTTTCTAAAGATTTATTTATTTGTATTTTATGTTCATGAGTGTTTTGTTTGCATGTATATATGTATGCATAATGTATGTGCCTGGTGCCAGTGGAGTCCAGATCACAGCATTGGTTCCCCTGTAACTGTAGTTAGAGAAGACCATGGGCTACAATCTCAGTGCTTGGAACTGACCCCAGATGGCTTTGTGACAGTAGTAAGTGTTTTTAACCACTGATTCCCTGGGAAATAATTTATCCAACCTCTGGAAAATATTCCCTTCTTTGGACAAATTTAAGATGACATAAATAAAAAGACTTTAGCATATTTTGTTTATGGTATTGTCATATTGATGGCTGGGAGAAATTAAGTTCACACAAGGAAATATACTCAATGAATGTTCAGTGGATATTTTCAATGATATGCATGGGGAACTCTCTGTGCAATTCAACACAATTTTGCCCACGATCATAATTATTGCTTAAGAATGTATCTGTGTATTAAATACCTGTGTGTACGTATGTGTGGAGAGGTGGGGAAAGTTGTCTACCCCCATTGAGAGGCCGGAGAAGAACATTGGATATCCTGCTTTATCTCTTTCTGCCTAATTCTCTTAGAGAAAGTTTTGTCATTGAACTTGGAGGTCCCTGGTACTCAGATCTGCTCATTTAGGCTAGGCTAGCTCTCTAGCAAGCTGTGGTAGTTTGAATGGAATTAGCATACAAAAGTTCATTGGGAGTGGCACTATTAGGAGGTGTGGCCTTGTTAGAGGAAGTGTGTCATTGTTGGGGAGGACTGTGGGGTCACCTATACTGAAGCTATGCTCAGTGCAGACAGAGTTCACTTCCTGTTGCCAGTCGATTAAGACATAGAACTCTCAGCTCCATCCCCAGTAACATGTCTACCTGCATGCTGCTGTGTCCCATCATAATAATAGGCTATACCTCTGAAACTATAAGTCCATTAAATGTTTTCTTTATAAGCTTTGCCATGGTAATGGTGTCTCTTCACAGCAATAGAAACCTTAAGACACAAGCTGAAGGCATTCTCTTGTCTCTTCTAGAGCCCCAGTGATGGAAGGTATAGTCATTTTCAGCTTTCACATGGGTACTAGGGATCTTAACTCAAATCCCTATGCTTAAACAGCAAAGTGTTCTTATCCCCCACTGAGCCACTCACACCAATATAAGCAACTATTGCCTTTTATTTACCATTTACACATATATTGCTTTACATAGAAGTGTTTATTAAATTTTTAAACTTTTTGGTCTTTTTTTTATTCCACTGAAAACATAGAAAGGATTTATTTGTCAGAAAAGAGGCTAAGTTCTTATCTGGAAAAAAGTCATATATGCCAAATATCTCCCTTCCTGAAGCTTTATACTCCACCATTTAATATTTTTTTTTGTTTCCTTGCATTACTTTTTCCAACTGTCTTATTTTAGAATGAAGATTCTCTGGAGAATGGATTTTAAGTCTTGAATATATTAGTGTAAATTAATTTTACCATTTCATACTTCTAATTAGATTTTTTTTCTTCCCAAAACTCTAGACTGAAATGATCTTGGTATAATTTATCAGACTCTTGATTAGTATAAAAAAATGTGTAAGATAGGAAGAACTGTAGGCTCAAATATTTAAGAGGGCAAAAAGTTTCAGATACCTTATATCTGGTTGATAGCATTCTGCTTAATTAGATAAAGCATTCAAAGTACTTATTGCAATAGTAGGAACAATGCCATCAACACAGGAAACTACCAATGCTACTGTTGTTGACAGAGAGATTAAAGCAATTATGACTTTATCACACACATTTCTAATAAATCTGGAGCATTGTGCATCTTAAAATTTCAGAGATATCATAACTGGCAAGCACAACATTTACTATCTCACACTATTCAGAAACATGTGAATGAGACCTTTAGTGAAGAAAACCAAGGCAATGCACATGTTCCTTACTTTTTGTCCTTAGTTCATATAATTTTAGGCCAACATTCTTTTTTTTTTTCTTAAGAACATTTTATTCCTGGGCAATTGTAGAGGCCCCAAACTGTGAGCCTATTCCATTTTGTCTGAATGTCAGAGAATTTGAAGTTACTCAAAGTTTTTGACAACTATGACTACACACTCTGACCTCGGGTATGGCTACTTGGTGTTTTTGACATTAAGATGCTCTATAGAGGTGTATCCTCTCCACCTTGACCAAAGGTCAGAAAATTCAATCATATTTCTGTTCCTTCTTTGAGTTAGGAGGTTTGACCTAGGGATTGGCTGCCTTCAGGATACTTGGGACTGGGCTTCAAAACTCTGCATTTTGATCAATTGTGGTTATCTGTAGTCACATCTGTCTCATGCAAAGAGAAGTTTCCTTGCTGAAGGGTAAGAACTATACTTATCTGTTGGTATAAGAAAAATATTTAAAATATTATTACTTTTTATGATGGTTTAGTAAAGTGGTGGTTGTATGTATTGTAGTTTTGTCTCAGAACTTCAATAATTGTATCTCTAATTCCCTATTAGATTCCCTCTGTTGAATTCCTAGTGTAGTGTCTGTTTTATTAGCCAAAATGAATTTGTGGCACCATAAAATGATTCATATTTATTTTTCACACTCCCCTCTCTAAACATTAATTAAAAGTCTCTTTTATGTAAAACTTTAAAAAATAAGTGTCATATATATTTATCTTTTAAATTTTTAAATTTTATTTTTAAGATTATATTATAATTACATTTCTCCCTTTCTTTCTCTCTTTCTAAGCTTTTCCATATTCCCTTTACCACTATCTTTCAACTTCCTGGACTCTTTTTTTTTTTCTAACTGTATGTGTTTATTCAGGGCTGAAAATTTGGTACTGGACAAACAATTGATGTGTTCTTCTTTGGGCAAGATCACCTCTCAAACTCCCAGCTTTCTTCAGATGCTTATAATTTTTTTGTGTAGGGCTGAGACCTCATGGGCTTTCCCTCTGATTCCTTTGGCATGTCCAGTGAAGTCATCCTTGCTCAGTTCCCATTTGGAGAATAATGTTGATGAGGCATTATGGGTGTAACTTCTGACATTTCTAGGTGGCACAATCTAATAGCAAATTTCCTGATTCCACTGACTCTTCTAATCATTCAGGATCCTTTTGCACAGTGTTCCCCAAGCCTTAGGTACAGGAGTGTTTTGTAAATGTATCCTTTGGAATGGAATCTGCAGCTTATGCTGATTTAGTAAATTAGTGGTTGATGTGTGAGTCCCCTCTGTGTGTTGCTTGTATTGGTTCATGAATAAAGAAACTGCATTGGCCTGATAGGGCAGAACTTAGGTAGGTGGAGAAGACAGAACTGAATGCTGGGAGGAAGAAAGCAGAGTCAGGGGGATGCCATGGATCCATGGCCAGAGGTATATGTGCTAAAACTTTTCTGGTAGGCCACGACCTCATGGTGATACACAGATTGATATAAATGAGTTAAATAAACATATGGAAGTTAGCCAATAAGAAACTATAGCTAATGCGCCAAGCAGTGACTTAATTAATACAGTTTCTGTGTGGTTATTTTGGGGCTTAAGCTAGCTGGGCATCCAGGACAAACAAGCAGCCTCTATGCAACAAGTGGTTGTAGATTCTCATCCAATAACCATGACTTCACTAGCACTGATTAGTTACCTATGTTTCCTGCACTTGGCATGTGTTCCTTTTTGTAAAAGAACAAATATGTCATATTTCAAATTACTAATGAATTACAATGACTTTTCATAACTATGAACACTCAGTAAAAGAAAATGACTGGTAAAGTTTTCTCATAATTATTATGCATATATTTCACCAATGCACAGTATTGATTGTCTACCCTTCATGAGTAATGAGTTCTGTACCAACAGTATGAGTTTCTAAAAGTAACTAGAAAATGAGACAGATGCAGAATAATAATTACTGACTATCTATTTGGCCATTGAGTAGTTTCTGATGGAGGAGAGTCATCTGTCTATTGGTTAATAAAGAAACTGCCTTGGCCCTTTAATAGGACAGAAAATTAGGTAGGTGGAGTAGAATGAACAGAATGCTGGGAGAAAGAAGCCAAGTCAGGCAGTCGCCATAGCTCTCCTCTCCAAGATGGATGCAGGTTAAGATCTTCCCAGTAAGCTACCACCCCATGGTGCTACACACACTTATTAGAAATGGGTTAATCAAGATGTGAGAGTTAGCCAATGAGAGCCTGGAACTAATGGGCCAGGCAGTGTTTAAAAGAATACAGTTTCCGTGTAATTATTTTGGGTAATGCTAGCCGTGCAGGTGGCCGGGCACCGGGAATGCAGCCTGCCACGCCTTCAACAAGCTTCAACCTATGTTTCCTTAGTTCATCTTCAAAGATTTGTATGAAATAAAGATTACTGTTTTATAGAATAAGAATATAAGGGTAAAGGGGAAAATTTTTGAAACAACATAACATACCTTATATGACAGAAATTTGGATTCAACTTTACATACTTTATATTAGAGAAGTAGCAGTTTAAAATAAGGAACTTGGATTGAACCAGCGACCTAACCAGAGCAGGAGCATATTCAGTCCAGGAACACCTGTGGACACAGGATTGAGCCAGCAACCTGGGCCAGAGAAGACCTAAGACAGCGAACCCCACAGGAGCAGGTATAGGGGAGCAACTGCTGAGTGAGTGGGCCAGAGACAGAGAAATGCTGTGGGTCCAGATATGAATGTGGGACTTTTAAGGGAGTAGACCTAAGCCAGGACCTCTGTGGGTCTGGGCATGAGTCTAAGACCTTTAAGAAACTAGGCCTGAGCCAGGACTTCCGTGGGTCTGGGCATGAATCTAGGACCTCCAAGAGAGTAGACCAGAACCAGAGATCTCTGCGGGTACAAGCATGAGTCTGGGACCTCTGAGGGAGTAGGCCTGAGCCAGGATCTCTGTGGGTCCAGGTGTTAGTCTGGGACATCAAAGGGAGTAGGCAGGAACCGGAAACCTCCGGATCTGAGCATGAGTCTAGGACCTCTGAGGGAGTAAGCTTGAGCCAGGTTCTCTGTGAGTCTGGGTGCACCCAAGCCTGGGAACTCTGAGGGAGCAGACTGGAGCCAGAGGCCTTTACAGGACCAACCCCAAGCCAGAGACCTCTGCAGGAATGGATACAAACCAGGGACATTTACATAAACAGGTCTGAGCTGACAACCAAGGGACAGAGCAAAGTCCAGGACTGCTGAGCAACCTCCAGGAACATTGAGTGACAATCAGGATAACTACAACTGTGGCACTGACTGTACCATGAGGAACAACCTTCTGAACCTTGGATTCACTGGCGCCTAGAAGATTAATCAACAGAATCATGGACAGCCACAACCAAACCTATTAGAGGAAAAGATAAGAACACACACAATACCAAAAAAAGAAGCACAACACCAGTAAAACCTAAAGACTTCACAACAGCAAGACTTGAACAACCAAATATAGATGAAGCAGATGAAAACGACCTAAAAAATAATTTCAGGAGAATGTTTGAAACTCTTGAAGAGGAAATGAGAAATTCCCTCAAAGAAATGGAGGAAAAGACAAACAAAAAATTGGAAATCATCAGCACATCCCTTAAAGAAAACCAAGAAAAAGCAATCAAACATATGAAAGAAATGATTCAAGGCATGGCTTGCCACTGGGGACCAACCCCCTCCGGAGACCTGCTGCATGGTCTTGTGAGCTGTCCCTGCCTGGGACTGGCTGCTCTCGGGACTCACTGCCTCCTGCTTGCTGTCACTCAGGGACCTGCAGAGTTTATGCCACTGTAGCTACTCAGGGATCCTGCAACATTGTTTTTAATTCATTACATTGGCACCGCGAGACTCGGGAGGTTCTCCTGCCCTGAGCTCCCCTCCTTGGGTTGGGATCCAGAACTAGGTATTCTCTCCACAACAACCATGTGCCACATGTTCCATATACCTGAGCATGATTTCTACAGTGTTATTTCTACTCTCACCATGGGCTTCAATTGGTGAGTTTCCCCATTCTGGTCAGCTTAACTTTTTCTCTGAACCTGAGAAATTGGCCGTTGAGCTCCAGCAACTTTTTGGTGTTCCTAGAAATTGGGGGACTGGCCCCAACCACAGTCTTCAAGGCTACGGTTGTGTCTGGTTTTGCCCTTCGCTGGTATTCATCTTGGGGTTGCTTCCCTTAGCTAAAATCATGACCAAACTGGGTCAGTTATCCTACATTAGCACTGCAGACTCTGTGTGGTGCATTCAACTGGGGGCCCAGGGTCCCTCAGATTCTTTTTTCTTTTTTCTTTTCCATTTCTTTTTTTTTCCCTTTTTTCCACATTGCCATAAAAGGCAACTTAGAGTGGCCTATGGCCTCTCTGACTTCTGAGTCACCTCAACCAGATTCAGTTCAGCTGTAGCACCACACCCAGGGTTCAGGGCATGCTCTCCCATCAGTCCTGCGGTGTCTGTGCCTATTTACAACCCATCTATAGGGGGAGATGTCCCGTTATAAGTCTTATGGTGTTTTGCAGGTTTTCACAATTTCAGCTGTGAGTAGCAAGCCATCCATGTCCATCAACCCTGGGATGGAAGCCTTTTAGAGGCCCCCCAAAATCTTAGGCCAATATGCCCTACTTCTTCAGTTCTTACTCTTAATCTGCTGGTTTCCTGCCAGCTCCACTTTTATGGGAGTGTTCTGACTACTGTCAGTGGGAGCTTTCTAACTACTTTCAGCACACAGGCAAATGGACCCTGCCACGGCTACTACAGCCAACAAAATTGGTTGGATCCACGAGGCAACTTTTTTCAATTCCAGCCTTTTGCTCTCCTCTGCAGCATGTGGCATAGCAGCTCAGCCACAGAGCAGATCACGCCTCTATATCTCTTTTATTAAGCTTAAAATCCCTGCAGCTCAAAAATTGTGGTGTTTTCATACAACATGTGACTGCTGCCATTTTGACTGGGGTCAGGTGACTTTGTCACCATCTTGTCTGAGAGCCAGGTCAGGTGACCAAGATCCACCATCTTTACTGAGGTAGTCCCTGCCTGGTTCCCCAGTGTTACCTCTGTTACATGGGTGATCTTAGGGCCATCTTAACTGAGAGCCAGGTCAAGTGACCAAGTTTTGCCAACTTTACTGAAGTTTACTGCCTGGTCTCCTGGTTTAGTTTTGTCTCTAAATTCCTCTTACTGACTCTGTTACATGTGTGTTTTGCGCAGTGGCATTTACTTGGTAGGGCCCACCAGGAGCATCCACTTTGCCCAATTCCTGTTCATACTCTCTGTGTGTGTTCATACATGTAACTTAAATGCACCTATGCTTAATGTTATAATTGTTCATTGCATCTCATTTCAGACTACAAAGACAATGTCTCATGTTTTCGACTGGTATATACTTTTAAGTCTCTTACAAAAATACTTTATATTTAATCCAACCCTCATTTAAAATATATTAAGCTGTTCTCTACTATTGTCAGTTCTGCAGTTAACCTTCTATTGCAAGCAGTTTTTTTTTTCTTTTTATGAGTGTAAATCTTACCTGTTAAGAGCCAGTACAGTCAAGCTCAGACCCTCCAGGGAGATTCTATTCTGTAGATATATCTGATAAATAGCACTCAACTGCTCAGAGATCTAGCGAATATGGCATTTAAATATTTAATTATTAAAACGCTTTTTATAACAAAAGGTGACAGGTTGGCTTCTATTTCCTCCAAAGAAGACAGAAGACAAATGGGCACAGAACAATGTCCATCTGCAATTCGCTTCAACTGCCAAGTGCTGACTACTGGGCAAAACTGCCTATCATCTAAACTGGAGATCTCGAGACGTGGACAGAATCACTGGAATCGACAGCCTAGCTGCTTAGGTCAAGGCAGGCTTGTCTTCCTACAGATTTCTTAGCCCATAGGATCTTCTGGAGACTGGCAGCAAAAGCCAAATGCGACCTTCAATGACCATGGAGGACCCCAAGGAGTAGCTCTAGGTGCCAACCAAGTAAGTTCTCTGTTGTTTTTTGATCAGTAACTCAAGTAAAATTTTATCCTTCTCAAATATCTCTGGTGCAGTTTGACAGCTGAGAGGTTTTGTCAGTTTAAAAGTACAACCTCACCAAACAAATTTCAGTAAAATAGAAATACAAGACCTGCAAGTTATAAAGGTGTGAGGACAAATGCAAGTTATCAAACTTCTCTCTCATTCTGCCTTCCCTAGTCTTAAAAGTACTTTTCATTGTGCAAAAATATCTGTCAAAGTCATTCTGACATAAATATGCTACTGTTTATACAATGTATATGTCTAAAACTTCTGTTTTCAAAACCTAAAGAATTCTAGTGGGTTCCAGGGAGCCGAATTGAAGGATCCACCTTAAACAGGTCAGATACATCCCCCTCAATTCCCTGGTCCTAAAATTTTCTTCCTTAATTTAACTTTGTCCTCTGTTATGCCAATACCTTAAACAGGTATAAGAGACACCAGACATTTTCAAACCACAAAGACTGGACAGGAGCAAAGAGACTAGCTATGCCAGAATGTGGCCAGCACCCAGCCTTCTCAGATTCTTGCATAGACAATGCCCATAAATAAGCAGGAAGAAGTTTTGAGAATCAGCCACCCCAATTCTGTTAACCTGTGGTGCCTAAACTCCCACCTTTTTATTATAAAAAAGAAATGGGAATGTAATGATTGCTCTGTCTCTTTAAAAGACAAGCCATGCCCATTCCCTACCCCATCTGCAGAGACAGGGTGATCTTCAGCTTCTGGCCTGAGTTCTCTCTCTTTTCTCTCTCCCTCTCAGAGAGGCAGCTCTCTCCCTCCCTCTCTGCTCTTCTTCCCTTCTCCCCTTCCTTCCATACCCACTTAATAAATATCCAACCTCACTCTGTATGGCGTGGCTATCTGTCTGTCTCTTGCCTGCTGCCACCATATGGCTCACTGCCGAGGACCAGCCCCCTTTGGAGACCTGCTGTGTGATCTCATGAGCTGTTCCTGCCTGGAACTGGCTGTTCTTGGGACCTGCTGCCCTTGCCTTCCACCACATGGCCCACTGCCTGCCACCACTCGGGGACCTCAGCGTTTCTGCCACTGCAGCTACTCAGGGATCTTGCAGCATTTTTATTAATCCATTACAGTCACTGTTTGGAGGACTTTGTCAGAGGTGGAGTCTGGACTTTGGAAACTCCCAGGGGAGAGGCTTGAAATGGAGCTTTCTACTCCACATTCCAAAATGGATGCCAGGAGTGGGTCCAGGTGAAGCCCCACTCCAAAATTTCAGACTCTTTGAATAACGATGTTAGGGACTGAATTGATGCTTCCAACCAAACACTAATTTTAATATTTAATATTTACAAAATAAAATATATGAGGGTAGAATAAAAATTTTAACCTTCAACTTGATTACTATTGTTGTTAAAAACTTTTCCTGGGGAGATTTAACAACACACAGTCAACTCACCCCAGACAGAGATCCATGGCAGAACAAAGTATGGATACCACCAAAGTCCAACTTGTTGAACAAATCTGTTTTATTAGGGGTTACTTACAAGAATATGGGTAAAGGGTCCTTTACAGGAGCAGAAACAACTTCAAGACAGTAAAAGCTGCATCAGCAAAGCTCATCCCAGCATGTGTGACATCTTACAAAAGTTGGGGACCTACAGAGCACTACATAGTATTCAGGAAGCTCAACACATCCTTTCTCAGTGACTCAGTTGGTAAAAATCTTTTCCAGGCACTCCAGCGGGTTTCTGTTTCTTTCAGGAAGCTGATCTGGCCTCAGAGTTTTCACTATAGCTTCGTTTATTTGAATCTTCTTTGTAGTTCAGTTTTGTATCACAGACTCTCCACTTTTATTGTTTACTTTGGCAGATATGGGCCTAGTGGATCTAGTCAGTTTCAGGGACTTTCTAAAGCTACTTTGTGTTGTTTACCTTCCTGCTTAAGAAGCTTCTCTGTAGAGTGGAATGTTTCAAACTTTAAGTGAATTGTTATACAGCAAACAGCCTAACAATTTCACTTAATCAAAGATTATATATTCTCATAGTTAGGTTTACAAAGTAAAGATAATCAGAAAGATTTAGAGATGTAATTTAATACATCATTCTGGTATTAGGCAAGTAATTTCCCAATGCCTATGATAAAATTATGTAAACCAGAAGAATGAATCAGTATGAGAGAAAGGAAATATAATACTGGAGAATTTAATTGGATTTTTGTTGAAGTAAAAATGATAGACTAAACAATAAACAGGAAAATATAGTTATCTGAGTAGAATAGAAATAATAGCTGATTAGGGACACAGACACTGGGATCTCAAATCCCATTTTACCACCATTTGAAAAATTATAAGCTGCCTGATTTTTACCTTTCCCACAAGAAAACAGAGAATATATAATACAATATCAATTTTGTATATAATAGAACAATTCTGAGGTACAGTCAAACACATTATTATAAAGAACTTCAAAATATAAAATAATAACTAGTAATATGTTTTATAGCCAAATAAGATTTAAATTTCAATGATAATATGAGTACATTTTAAAGAGATCCTCCAGGAACAGAACAAGACACTGCATATAACATTTTATGGCTTCCTCCTAGCCATATCAATAGATCACTCTAGTTGATGTGGGTGTATTAGAAGGAATTGTGCAAACATTCAAGTGTAATTCATCAAATGCCATGGAGGCAAGTTTTAGGAAACCCTCCTCTGAACTTAGAATTTTGCTCAACTCAGCCTCATTTCTACATACAAATTCAAGGGCTATATGGGCTATACAATGACTACAGTATATATAATTTTTTAGTAGTAGGACTCTGAGAAACTTAAGCAGATATAAAAAAATTATGAGAGAAATAAAGTATTGAATTGAAAGGAGTCTATTTAGTGACATGCAGAGAACTCCAGGACAAAAAAAAAATAATAGATCAGAAGGTAGTGGATAATTATAATCAGAATTGAGATATAAACAAGTCATAAATGTAGGACTAAACCAAAATATAGTGTCCAGCCACGAATACTACTCACTAGAATAAAACCCAGTGAAATTTTCAACAGATGCTAAAAAATTAATCAGAGGAAGTACTTCTTGGAACATGCTTTGGCAGCCACGGCTAGATAGCAAAAACACTTTTTAGCTCAAGATTTAGAGAAAAGCTCTATTTAATTTCGTATCTGGCAATATTGACAATTTATAAGTAGGTGGTTGCAGTTATTCAGTGTAAATAACTCACTAGTATGAGACTTATACTCTAAACTTCAAAGACAACAGGGGGTGGGGAGGAACTGCTGCCAGGAAGTATTTATAATTTGTGTTTATATAAGTCAGGATTCCTAGTAGGAAACACAAATCATTCTAGTTATTTTAAGAAAAGAGTCTAAATCAGAGTCATGGGTTTTTAAGAAGTGATTTGAGGTTCCAGAAGAGCAGAAATCACAGGCCATTATTGAAGCACTTGAATTAAAAAAAAAAAAGTATGCTATACTGGGGAGAACTCAGGGGTTAGAGGGTTAGGGTGCTGCCTCTGATCGTCCAAAGTTAGCTATTTCATTTTGAAATCCTGATTTTCATGCTGTATTCTTTTCTTTACACTCTTGGCTTTATGGCTTATGCAGAACAGAAGCAACAACTTCAAAAATGTACTCTCTGCCTGAAGTCTGTTTTCTCTGGATTCCAGTGGAGCAGAGCTAATTCTTATTTAGGCTGCTCCCTGAAACGAAGACGGGGAATGTGTATCTTTAGTTTCTAGTACTTGCAGAACAGAATTATATAGGAAAAACAAAAAACAAAAATAAATGTGGAATTCCAATCACTCATATCCAGTATGACATTGCTGTTGTCTAAATTAATTATAGAAAGAAAAACACATCTTAAATGAGAAATCAAAGTGTTGTGGTAAGACCCTTTTAAATCGCCACTTTATGCAGAAAGAGAAGGAAGTGACTATGGGTGGAATGGACAGAGGACTAGCCTGAATACCACCACACAAATATCATTGCTGTGGCCTAGCTATTATGTGGCAGATTAACTTTTTTTTTTTGAGACAGGGTTTCTCTGTAGTTTTGGAGACTGTCCTGGAACTGGCTCTCATAAACCATGCTGGCCAGAAACTCACAGAGATCTGCCTGCCTCTGCCTCTCAAGTGCTGGGATTAAAGATGTGTGCCAACACCACCCAGCTCAATTATTTAACTTTTAATTATGAAAATCTATGACTGTTGTTATGTTTTAAATGTTTGTTTGTTAATACTGTTAACTTTATTAGCAGAGCTGGCCACAGTTAACAAGAATGGAGCTAAGTAACAAATTTTACCCCATAAACATTTTAGCCCTAAAGGAAATGAAGTTCTAAGTATTCTTTTGACATAGTATTGAATCAACTCATCTACTTTGTAGCATTGGGCATTGTTTGGTCATCAAATGCTTCAAAAATTTGTATTATAAGAATCAATATTGAGAATGAACATGGTCACATAATACAAAACACACACACACACACACACACATATATATATACAGACAAACAGACACATGCATTCACATGCACATACCCACATACAAACACACCCATATACACAAATTAAAAATAATAAAAATAAAGCAGAAAATGAAAATTATAATGGAGAATTGTAAATTATGGAATGAGTAATAATTTAAGTCATTTAAATTATCTATAGCATAGTTTTTTGTGAGCAAATTTTGGTTTAAAAGTCTCATTTCTAAGGAAATCACTGAGATACTTGCATATTTCATTCTTGTGGGAGAAAAGGCTACTTTGCTCAAGTGGATTTTTAAATTTTATTTTATATAGGCCATTTATTTTAATCTTGTGCGAACAGCTCAATGCTATCGAGTTAATTATATTTAAGAAAATTAGTTTAAAATTATTTAAGAAAATTAAGAAAAAATTAGTTTGATATAGACTTTGCCATAAACCAATATCAAGTTTATATTTTTCAAAGTTAATGATAATATAAATGCCAATATAAATGATAAGGAAAATGAATAAAACTTACTTTCTTATCCAATTAGTCAAAATGAAAGAGTATCCATCTATCCATTAATCTGCAATGTATTTATGGAACTATTGTATTACAACCTAGGGCAAATATTTAAGAAATAAAAATGAGCATCAGATACTATTGAAGTAAGTTCGCGGCTTAGTATAGAAATGAAGAAAAATGAATATTCATTTTGATGATAACGCTGATGTTGTAGGATCATTATGTTCAGATGCAGACTTGTTAGCTTCATCATCTAGGAAGCATGTTAAGGGAATCTCCTTGGTACAACACTCCTAAAAGGGATAAAAGAGGAGTTTGGTATAGAGGAGGGCTATTTTGCCCTCATTTTAACAATGCCTGCAACAGATCCCATAATGCCGAGACAGCACTTTAGGCTGTCCCAAACTGAGATAAGGAGACTCAACTTTGGGTGAAATAGCTCTTTGCAGACAATTTGAAATGATCAGAGTGCTGCTGGTGGTAGTACGCTCAGAAACTTGGGACATTAAACCCTTTGGAGCTGGAGTAGAATTTGAGCAACAAACATGGTACCTACAAATGATATGGATAGGTAAAAAAGAAGTAAACTGTGTGGAATATGTGACAGAAGTTGTTTTTAAGTCTTGCTGCAAAGGTATTAGAACTGAAATGTGAACCATGCTCCAGGGTATTACATGTAACAATCTTTAAAGCAATGATGGTGAATGAACAAAGCATAACTGAGAAAGAGGACAATTTTATCAGTGTGGAAATTATAGTAAATATTTAGGAGTGGGAAAATAAGGCCAAGGGAAGGTGTTGAGGGACAATTACTGAAAAGAGCATTAAAAAGGAGGAGAAGTAAAGATTTTCTCCTATAAAGAAACCTACAATGACAAGGGCTGCAAAAGGGGAATTGCTATTATTGTATTTGAAGTTGCTAATTGCACAGTTACAACAAAGAACTAAAATGGTGGTTCAGACAGAGAGGGAGAAATTGCAATGAGACAAAACTATTTCCAAGGGGGCAGAGAGCCTAACAAGAAACAAATTAGCCTTGTGCTACTCATTTGCACAAATACAATATCATCCAGGCATCAGAACATTAGTAAATTCAAGTGGAAGTTTTGGAGGAACAAACATCTGACATTATAGAAAAAGAAGATGGATTTGAAGGATAACCAGGTGTGTGTGACCCGCAGCGTTGGGAATAACAACTACCTTCTGGATTATGAATGCTTCTCCCCCAATGACCAGTGAACTGTCTAACAAACCTCACAGCAGGACACGAGAAATTTGGATACAGAAGCACAACACTTAATCAGCAGAAAAACAATTGGTTACATAAGCAATACTATACAAGAAACTATTTTGTAGCTTGTGGAAGGAAGCTTAAAAGAAAGGAAAATCCAAGAAAAAATGGGCTTTGAAAGAAGACACAAATGTGAGTTACCAAAACAGTCTGATGTTGACAAAGAGATATTGAATCATTCAATAAACATTTATACGGCAGTCTTAGGTTGACAGAACTAAGAGACAAGTTCAGAAAAAGAATTTCTATTCCAGTGCTTTTTAAATATAAAAGCAGTCTTACTGGTGAAATGTATCCTTCTATGTGAATCTTTGGCTAATACCCATTCAGAGTCGCTGGGGAAACTTCCACCTGGTACTAGTTCTCTGGCAGATCTAGTAGGGTAATTCTCTAAAGCAGTGGTTCTCAACCAATGAGTAGAGTTCCCTCTGGGAGCTGAATGATCTTTTCACAGAAATCACATACCAGATATTGTGCATATCAAATATTTACATTTACATTACAATTCATAACAGTAGCAACATTACAGTTACGAATTAGCAACAAAAATAATTTTATGGTTGGGGGTCACCACAACAGTACTAATTGTATTAAAGGGTTGCAGCATTAGGCAGGATAAGAACTACTGTCCTCGAGAAAGGCACAAACACTATATAGGTCTTAGAAGGAAAGCACGGCATATTTGGGAGATGAGAATACAGATTTCATAGATATAATCCTAATGGATATAAGTACTATTGTGGGTTCACCATGGAAGTGGGTACTAGAACGTTAAGGCTGAAACAAGGAAGAAAAATCTCTGTGCTAACAGACATTACTTTCTAAGTTAAGAAATGCTAATGGGAAACCAATAAACAAAATTTTACAAAAGGTAAGCATGGTTTAAGTAAGTTGAGAGAAGGCCATTAAATGTAAAAAGTGAATGGGAAGTCAGGGCACACCAGCCAGGGAAGCAGGTAGACTAGCAGTGGATCTTGTCCTCTTCATCCTGTCCTCCTAATCCAATCAAATCCCAAGTCTTATCTCTAGCCCTGTAGAAGACCACTTGCTGTGACCCCCCTTCCTCTTTGTCCCAGTGTTCAGCCAATCACACAGATCTTCTTCTCTAACCTTCTTCCCCACTCACCCTGTTCCCAGGTCCCAGCTCCAGCAGGCATGCTTTGGCAACCTATGAGCCAAGTCTGCCAGAGTGGAAAGACCAGCATAGCATGTTGGCAAGGTTGAAATATTTAATCTTCCTCCTATTCTCTAAATTCAAAACCCAGTCTCATCCACAGCTCTGTAAAGACACCTGCTGTGCTCTCTCCTCATTCTCCGACCCATCTCCAGGAAAATAAACATATCTGTGTGGAACACCCTGTTTTTCTGCCTCCTGTAGACCTCCTCAAATCTCACCTTCTAGTGCATCTGCACTCCTAAGTGTCAAGTCCCAATACCTAAAAACACATTCTACCTGGAACCCCCAGTGGTCACACTGCCAGGATTTCAGATTCTCTACCAGATAACACATGGCCACCACCGCTCTGACAACCAGAGACAGCAACAGAAATCAAGGGAAAAACAACAAACACAAAAACAGACATCACTACCTAGAAGTACAGGCTTTGCAAACTCAGATGTCTAGACACCAGAATATGAACTGGTGAATCATATTCATATGAACATATGAATCAGTAACAACCATAACAATTCATCTTCACTGATGCCCAAAACTACTACTATATTAAGCCTTGAACAAATAAACTTAGCTGAAGCATAAGGCAAGGTCCTTAAAATAGCATTTATGAATATGATAGCTATCCTTAAGAAAAAAAATATCTAAATTCCTTTAAAAAACTATAAAAACATAAACAGTGTAAGGAAATGAATAAAACACTTCAAGGCATGAAAGTGGAGAGAGAATCAATAAAGAAAACCAAAACTGAGAAATATCTGGAAGTTAAAATTTTAGGAACTTGAACAACTTTTTTTTTTTTTTTTAGGAACTTGAAGTAACTCAGAGGGAAACCTTCCTAACATAATAATACAAGAGATGAAAGAGAAAATATGAGTCGTTGAAGAAAAGATAGAAGAAACAGCTTTCATGGTTAGAAACTAAAAAGTAAAAACAAAACAACAACAAAAATCCCACCAGGTACAAAACATCTAGAAAATCTGGGACACTATGAATATACCAAACTATGAATAATAGGAATAGAGGAAGGAAAACAAACCTAGGTCAAAGGAACAGAAAATATATTAAACAAAAGCATAGAATAAAATTTTCCCAACCTAAAAATGGAGATGCCTATCAAAGTAAAGGAAACATATAGAACACCAAATAGACTGTGTTAGAAAAGAAATAACCCATCTGCACATAATAATCAAAACACTAAATATACAGAACAACAAAAGAATATTAAAAGCTGCAGGAAAAAGATGAAATAGCATATAAGAGCAAACTTATTGAAATAGTACCTGACTTCTCAATAGAGGCTCTAAAAGCTAGAAGAGTATAAATAGATGCTCTACATACTTCAAAGGACCACAGCACCAGCCCAGACTACTATGTCCAGCAGAACTTTCAATCACAATGAAAGAAGAAATTCTATGGTAATATCAAATTTAAACAGTATCTCTCTACAAAACTAGCCCTAGAGAAAGAGGGCACTAGAAGTGAAACTTCAGCCTTAAGAGGTTAATCACACTCAAGAAAATAAAAGCATTAGATAAAGCCAAACCAGCAAATCAAAAGGTGTATGTTGGGTGGGGGGCACATCACAAGATAACAGGAGTCAATGAATTCTGCTCATTGATAACTCGCAATATCAGTGGCCCCAATTTCCCCAAGAAAATGACACAGCAGACTAACAGAATGCATGAGAAATCAGGATCCATTCTTCCATTGAATCCAAGAAACACTCTTTAACATCAAGGATAGGCATCACCTCAGGGTAAAGAGATCAAAAAAGGTATCTAAGCAAATGGACGCAAGAATCAAGCCAGTGTAGACATTTTAGCAACTGATAAAACAGACTTCAAAGCAAAACTAATCAGAAGACATAGGTGAGGCAACTACATACTTGTCAAAGAAAACATCCACCAAAATGACACTTCAGTTCTTAACAGCTATGCCCCAAACACAAGAACACCGAAGTTTGTAAAGAAAATACTGCTACAGGATAAATCACATTTTGACACTCACACACTGAGAGTGGGTGGTTCAATTCCCCACTCTGTCCAATAGACAGGTGAGTCAAACAAAGCTCTCAAACATTAAAGACAAGATAGAAGAAATGGACAGCTCGGTCAATAAAGAAGTTTAAATATTTCCATTCATTTGCCTGCAAACTTCAAGAAGTCCTTGTTTTTTACTGCTGAGTAGTACTCTAATATGTATATATTCCATACTTTCTTCATCCATTCTTCAATTGAAGGGCATCTAGGTTGTTTCCAGGTTCTGGCTATTACAAACAATGATGCTATGAACATAGCAGAGCATATACTTTTGTTGTATGATAAGGCCTCTCTTGGGTATATTCCCAAGAGTGGTATTGCTGGGTCCATGGGTAG
>NW_026068029.1:4063489-4090052 GCF_014885135.2 Alexandromys fortis | reverse complement strand
AGGGCAGGGAACCCTGATTGCTCTTTGGGCAGACGAGGGAGGGGGACTTGATTGGGGGAGGGGGGAAAGGGGAGGCAGCGGTGGGGAAGAGAAAGAAATCTTTAATAAATAAATAAATTAATTAATTAAAAAAGAAGCTTAAATATACATGACTCCAGGCACAAAGCATCCAGAAAATCTCTACAAACTGACAACAAAGCCCCAGATCTGAAAGGCGATACCCACACAACTCAGTAAATGATGAAAAGTTGAGCTGGTGACTACCTGGAGAATATATTCCTACAGGCTGTGTTCTTGGTACTGGAAGGTGCTCTGCGTGCTACCAAAGAATATACATAAGCACCAAACCAGCTCCCAACTCTTTGATATACTATGGTGATCTGCCTGCAAAATATGCTAACTCAATAGTGGCAAAAAGTTTGTGGGTGTAACCAATCAATATATGATTTGGCTTATGGCCCCCACCATGGCATGGAACCTATACTGGGTGCTGCTTGGTTTACCAAGAACCGGAGATTAGCTATCCCAGAGACCTTGAAGAAAACTAAACCAAATACTGCTGTTTTACTAGTAGAATATAGCAATAAGGGAACTGCTAAAATGACTTTCTGCGATAATCATAGCTAAGTGTCTTGCTTGGCCATTACCAGAAAAGCTTCTCCTGTAGCACATGGGAACAAGTACAAATAGGAACAGCCAGACAATACACAGAGAGTGGGAAAACCTGAAACACACAGCCTTAGATGGGAAATATCTACCAAATCCCTCCCCTTAGGACTTAGAGAGCATGTGGAAGAGGAAGCAGAAAGAATAAAGGAGCTGAAGTGGATTGAGGACACCAAGGATAAGGCTTTCTAAATGAACAGGACTTATGCACATATGAACTCACAGAGACTGTGGCCGTGTTCTCAGAGCCTGCATGGGTTTCCATCAGAGCTGACAAGAGAGTTGGGCACATGTCCCCTTCCCGAATCCAGAAGCTATCTCCAATTTATAAACACTTGCTAGCAAAAATTTAGTTTTGTCCAAGAGCGTCTCACTGGAAAAAAAAAAAAAAAACTACTCTTAGAGTAGGCCATGTGCCCAGAAGTAGAAGGCCAACAGAAAAAACTGAAAGTCATCTTCAGAAGTTTCTTGTCTTATAATATTATGTGAGGAATTTTTCTTATTCCTTTTTTAATTTAATTTCTATTTTCTTCATTCATTAAAATTATTCTCTTTTTTATCTTACAGGTCTTTTGCATGTATATTTTGGCTTCCAGTTCTGTGATTTAATGAGATTCCTGAGTATACTTAGAATTGGTTCTCTTTGTTTCTTGTGACTTTTCTTGTACTCCTTTCCTTCTATTTGTTTTTTTCCTGTTTTATACATGTTTGTTCTCATTTTTTCTTATTTTATTATTATTCCCTAGAAGTGTATTTTTTTCCCATGAAAAACAGAAAGTTGGTGAATCTGAATGTGAGGGAAGCTGGGGATGAGATGGGAGGATAGAGGGAGGAGAAACCATAACCATGATATCTTACATGAGAATAAAATCTATTTTCAATAAAAGAAAAAAAATGTTGGCTTTTTGCCACCATTGCACTGGCATATTTTGCAGGCAGTTCACCATAGTATAACAAAGATATGATAGCTCATTTGGTATTTATGTCTCTCCTTTGGTAGCACCAAGAGTACCTTCCAGTACCAAGAACATAGCCTGTAGGGATGCAGTTCTTTCAAAAGAAGGTAAAATGAATGTGAGGAGCACGTAAAACATGCTTTACATTATGAAATCCAAAAGGTTTCTCTGATAAAGGATGCTGGTTCAAATATAAGAAGCTTGCCTTTTAATGAGCTTCAAACAGAGGTAAAGGGTAGTAGAAAGTAGGCGGTATGCACAAGATAATATTAAAATATGGAGGCGAAATACTGTGAGAGGAACAGTTTTAGTGGAGGTAATGGAGGATAGAGACGGTGTGGGTGTTAGAAGAAGTAAGCAAAATGAATTAGGTATTAAAGTTTCATATATAAACCTGCTACCTTACAATCAAATTAAAACATACAATTTATTTTTTATTTTATTTATACATAATTTTATTTATACATAAATAATTTTATTTATACATAAAATTAGCTCATGCATATACCTGCAAATATTATTTTCCTTACAACTGAGTATTATTTCATAGTGTATCTGTATGTTAGTGCAGGCCTGGAAATTCTATATTGAATAAGGTCACCCAGTCCCCCAAAGACAAATGCCATGTTTTCTCTCACCTGAGGGCCTTTGTTTCCAATCTTTTGTTTTGGGGTGTTTAGTATGGAGTGCATGTGGAAGTTAGAAAACTAGAAATGGGAAAATGGCATAGGGATGGATGCATTTAAATGGGGAGAGTATAGGTGAAAATGGAAGGTGAGGGGGAATACTGGGAACAATAGGTCAAGCAGGTAGTAGAGAAATGGTCAGGAGGAGATGAGGGGCCAGGTGAAGGTTTAAGCACATGAAGAAGGCACTTGGGAACTTGTGGTTTATCGATCTAATTAAAAATAGACAAGGAAGTGGGAGAGTAAACATATGTGATCTTACAGAGGAGGGGAGAATAACGGGAGCTCAAGAATTAAGTGGAAACCTGGACACAGGGAAGAAGACGGATGGGAGTAAATGAGCACAAACTAACTATATAGGAAGCTTTATGAAATCCCATTAGTTTGTAAGCTCATTATTAAGCATATTTTAAAGGAATTTTAACCAAAGAAACTCATACTAAATAAAGGGCAGTGCTGCTCTCAGTAGACATGATTATCAAATGCAAATCTCAGTCCCATGCTCAGAGCCTCAGGGTCACTTCCCTATAAATTTTGGTCAGTGAGCCTTCAGAGGCACCCAAATCAATGCAGGTTATTGCTACTGTTCTTCATTGCCCACTACAATTCGACTATAAAATCCTGTTGCTGAAATCACCACACTTTAGTTCCAGGACACAGAGAAACCAGTATTAAGCTGACCAGGCAGCTCTCCTTGATGACTAGCTTTCATAGTAATAGAAGATGCTATGCCAGCTGCTGGGAGAAAAAAGTCATCAATGATCATACCTGGCATTAGACCCTGAATACTAATATGCTGATCTTACAGGCATGTTCCCACTGATGTAATAAAAGCCAGACCATTTATATGATTAAGGAATTGCTTGCATTATTGAATTTGAGGCCGGCCTGCTCCACAGGAATAATTCATGTCTAGTACTGTAAGCATGGCTGAAACCCATGGCCAAGGGAGTCATAAGCCCTAGGGAGAATCTATTGATCTTGGTTTTCTAAATGGTTATATTGTCAAACTTCCTTCTAAATATTTATACATACACAGAGGTTTCTGCTGTTTTCAGCCTTGGTCAGAGAAGCTTCTTATTGTATTTGGCAACAATTACTGTTCAATGTGCTGAAAATAGGCAACTGTGAGCACACTGGGCTATAGATAGGTCAAATATTTTACACCCTCTCCCAAGACTCAGGGACTGTTGCAGAAGAATGGTCATAAATAATGTAAGAGCTACAGGACAGAAAGGAATACTTTCAAATTGTACACATGAAGTTACAGTAGCTTTGTTTACTGACACAAGATTGGCACAAGAACAAGCTGATAGAAATTCCACCATGCACTGGGGTCAAGGTCCCAAGGTCTCACCGATACCTGAGGAGCTATTGGCAGTCGATGGGCACTTGGGGAGAAAGAGTCACTTTTATTTAGGAGTGAGGCCACTGGTAGGTTATCTATGCTTCTGTGGATGACTCCATGCCATATGAATATGGGCAGCAATATCTGGATACAGTGAGCTAACATTAATAAAGTAATTAATTATAAATGATATGACTTTGGGAGTGAGATGTGATGGGGTCTTGAGTATGGATTTGGGGCAGAAATGAGTGAGGGCTAAGATCATGATGTACTCAATCATGTAAGCAATCTTGAAAGGATAAATAATAATATTAAAACAGCTAGTTTATGATGTGCGGTTGTGACGAACACCTTTAATCCCAGAACTCAGGAGGCAGAGGCAGACCAATCTCTGTGATTTTGAGGCCAGCTTCATCTAAAAGAGCCAGTTCTAGGACAGGCTTCAAAGCTACAGAGAAACCTTGTCTCAAAAAACAAATAAACCAACCAAACAAAAACCCCATACAAACAAACCAGTGGCTAGCTTATATAAGAAATTAAATTTCAGCCATAAAATAATAGCATAATAGAAAAACATCAACTTCACCAGCATAATCTCTAATCTAACATAGCAAGATGCATAATCTCTAAGCTAAATAGCAAGATCTTTAAGATAGGGACTTGATGCTTTTCTCAAGTCAC
This sequence comes from Alexandromys fortis, assembly GCF_014885135.2. NCBI lineage: Eukaryota > Metazoa > Chordata > Mammalia > Rodentia > Cricetidae > Alexandromys > Alexandromys fortis. Next base: position 4,085,715 of record NW_026068029.1, on the reverse strand, counting down.
ATGTGTGAGGACACTAAGGACCAAAGAACAAGCAAGAAACAGTAGCTGGGATAGTGATACACAGTACTATCCTGGAAAGCTAGGGTAGGTAGATCTAGAGTCCATGGCTAAGCCAGCTTAGGGTTCACAGTGAGATAACTCGGTAGTACAGTGAGATAACTGTCTCAAGGAAAAACTGTGCTAACACCACAGTATACTATGCACACATTGCTTGAATAACCTATGAAGTGAAAGTAACTGAAACATTGATTTGGTGGAGTTTTTTTTTTTTTTAATTGTGAAAAAAAAAACCTGAAATACTTAAAAAAAATAGCACAGGAAAGTTTTAGCCCCAAACTGATCTAGCTCTACTATTGAATAACAAATCTGGCACAGCACCAGAAAAGGCCATTTTGGGATCATGATGGATAGAAACAAAAGCACGATCCTCTATAGTTATGTCTCAACACAAGAATCCCATGAACTTTGTCCAAACCACAAACAAAATCAAACATCCTTCTTCCTGGCTAATATAAGGCTCCTGCTTCTATATCAATTGTGACATTTGCCCAGTGCCTCTAGCTCCGTTCCCTATTAAACAAATACAAAAACAAGAGCAGCACAAGAAAGGAACAGATTTTTGTTTTCTCAATGTGGGATTCACTATGCCTTCTATTAGCCTCCAACTCATTAAAAAAGGTTCTGATTCCTTCAGGAGTTGTCAGTTCCTTCACCTATCTTCAATCATTTTCAGGTTCTCTTGCTTGGTAACAATTTTCTGCAAAGAAAATGTAGATGGTTTGGGGATGGAGGGCCATATATTACTTTGCACCTTCTCAAGCTATGAAAAAAAAATCTCACTTTACCAAAGAGAAACTCAAATCTCCAAGCAAATCTTGCCTGTCACATTCTTCCTGAGAAATCTCTTGGCTTCTAAACATGTGCTGTCTCTTTCACTATCAGGAAAAACAAAACAAAACAAACAAAAAAAAACAAGTCTTTTTCAGTAGGACTAAGATTCCAGTGATCTCCAGCTAGGAGACTTTGGAACATATGACAAAATAAATTTATTTTCAGGCTAGTCTACAAAACTGTGGAATGCTGCTAAGGAAAAGAAAAAAAAAACAATTCAAATGTAAGAAATAAAGGAAAAATAGAAAATATAATAAAGCATCCAAAAACATAACAAATGTAGTCTTTGTCAATACAAATTTATAAAGTTCTTTTATAAATTCAAGGTGATTGACAGACACCACCTGCCCCAATTGGTTGAAAAGGTGAGTGACTGGATAGTTCCATCTCTAGGCCATAGGACCCAAGAACATCCCATACCCTTCCTCCACCCATCACAGCGCCACTAGTGAATCAACAGGCAAGACTCTTGAGGGCACATAGCTCTACCATCCCCCTCTCCTATTGGACCCTATAATCTACAAGTTCTACTATGTTCCAAAAACCTAGTAATCTACCATAGCATCAGCTCCCCAGTAGGCACAGACATTGTCTGCACTGACTATATGAAAAGCTGAGTGACAGGACTCCCAGCTGGATAATGTTATATCTAGACCCAAAACCCTGGTGCCACTAGCTTGTCAGCAGGCAAGACTCCTACAAGAAGGTCAGTCCTCTCTTTAGGACCATGAAATCTATATGTCCCACTCTGCCTCACAAATTTAACCATCCATCATGGCATCTGTGGTCCAAAGGCACAGACACTATCTGCACTGATTGGAGGAAGAGGTTGGTAGAGATTAGTGCAATAATATATTTAAAAACATAAGGAGCAATATGGTACTACCAGAACCTAGTGGTTCTACAAAAACAAGACTTAAACATCCCAACACAGAAGAAGCAGAAGAAAATATTTTAAAAATAACTTTATAAAGATGATAGAGGTCTATGGAGAGGAAATGAAAACTAATTCACTTAAAGAAATCAAGTAAGGGGCTAGGGAGATGTTTCAGAGGTTAAAAACATTGGCCGCTCTTACAAATGTCCTGAGTTCAATTCCCAGAAACCATGTGGTGGCTCACAACCATTGTAATGAGATATGGTACCCTCTTCTGGCATGCAAGCATACATGGAGGCAGAATGCCGTACACATAATAAATCTTTAAAAAAGAAATCAAGTAAAAGACAAACAAAAAATGGATAAAATCAATAAATCCCTTAAAGAAACCTAAGAAAAATCAAAAAAAGAAAAGGGAACAATTTAAGACTTGAAAATTGAAATAGACGCAATAAAGAAAGCACAAACCAAAGGAATTCTGGAAATAGAAATCTGGGGAAATGAATAGGAAGACAGATGCAAACATAACCAACAGAATGTAAGAGATTGAAAAGAAAATCTCTGGTGTTGAAGACACAATAGAGAACATAGATTCATTGGTAAAGAAAATATAAAAGCCAAAAATTCATAACACACAATGTCAAGGAATTCTGAGACACCATGAAAAGGCCAAACCTAACAATAATAGGGATAGAAGAAGGAGAATACCAGCCCAGAGACCACAGAAAATATATTCAACAAAATCACAGAAGAAAACTTTCTCAACCTAAAGAAGGGCATGTTTTAAATATACTAGAAGCTCACAGAACACTAAATAAACTGTACCAAAAAAAGTCCCCTTACCACCTATTAATCAAAACACTAAACATACAGAATAAAGAAAGAATATTAAGGCCTGCAAAGGGGAAAAAAACCAAGTTGCAGATAAAGAAAAACCCATCAGAATAACACATGATTTCTCAATGGAAACTGTGAAACGTCTGGACAGACACTATGCAGACACTAAAAGACCACAGACTAGCCTAGACTGCTATACCCAGCAAAGCTTCCAATCACCATAGATGGAGAAAATATGATATTCACCACATAAGCAGATTTAAACAATACCTATCCACAAATCTAGCCCTACAGAAAGTACTAGAGGAAAAACTCCAACCCAAGGAATTTAGCTGCATCCATGAAAACACAGCCAATAGATGATCACACACCAGCAAATCCCAAAGAAGGGAAACACACACACATTAACACTACCACTATCCTAACAAAAATAATAGAAATTAACAACCACTGGTCATTAATATCCTGTCTTATCAATTGATGCAATTCACCTATAAAAAAAAAACAGAGACTAACAGAAAGGATAGAAAAACAAGATACATTCTTTTGCTGCATACAAGAAACACACCTCAACATCAAAGATAGATATTACTTCAGAGTAAAGGGTTGGGAAAAGACTTTCAAATCAAATGGACCTAAGAAGAAAGCTGGTGTAGCTATCCTAATAACTAAAATAGACTTCAAAATAAGATTATCAGAAGATATAGAGAAGGACATTTCATATTCATCATGGGAAAAATTCATCAAGATGAAGTCTCAATTTTGAACATTTATGCTCCAAATACAAGAGTACCCATATATGTAAAAGAAACACTACTGAAGCTTAAATCATATATCAAACCACACACTAATAGTGGGAGACATCAATACCGCAGTCTCACCAATGGACAGGTCTTCTAGACAGACAATAACAGAAAAATAAGGGAACTAACAGATGCTATGACTCCAATGGCCTTTATGACATCTATAAAACATAGCACCCAAGCACAAAAGCATAGGCCTTCCTCTCAGGACCTAATGGAACCTTCTCTATAATTGACCACATACTCAGCCACACAGCAAATCTCAACAGATACAACATAAAATTGGAAAAAATTCTGTATCTTATAGGATGACCAATGACTTAAAGTTAGAATTTAACAATAGCACAAATTGCACATCTACAAACTCATGAAAACTGAATAATGCTCAGCTAAATCACCACTGGATCAAGGAACAAAAAAGAAAGAAATTTAAAAACTTCCTAGAATTCAATGAAAATAAAGGTACAGCATACCCAAACTTGGGTTGTTATGAAAATAGTGTTCCAAGTACAGTTCACAGCACTAAATTTCTGCATAAAGAATCTCTTTTCCAAAGTAACAAATCCTTAGACCCAAATTTTGAAGTCAAGATACCTTTATGTTGGTTTTACTTAGCAGGACCCAGAAACAAATGTCTCTCTGCAGTCAAAAAATTCAAATAAATACAATAATAGTCATAATCCAGACTCTCTCAGTATATTCCACCTTTACATGGCTTATTTTTCCTTTAATTCTATTACTTTTTAATAATGTATTTCATTATGTGTACTCCTTTAATCTATGACTGTCTATACTCTTATCTATGTTCTTTTTTCTCTCTCATCCAAACCTACATATATTTTAAAACACACTGTGACCCATTTAGAGGCTTATTTTTGTCTGATGTCTGTATTACCTATAATCATTTTCTGACCAGGAGCACTTTTTTTATGTTAAGTGGGCATGGATACAATCAACTCCATGGCCCTGCCTGTTGGCTTTGCTCTGTCCAAAATGGTGGAGATATGCATACAGAGGGGAATCCCACATCCCACATCACAAGTAGATCAAAGACCTCAACATAAATCCAGTTACACTTAAACTGATAGAAGATAAAGTGGGAAGTCACCTTGAATGCATTGGCATAGGACACTATATCCTAAACATAATACAAGTAGCACAGACATTATGTGCAACAATCAGTAAATGGGACCTCCTGAAACTGCAAAGATTGCATAAGAAAAAAGGACATGGTAATAAGACAAAACAGCAACCTACAGAATGGAAAAAAGGATACCAATCCCACATCTGACAAAGGGCTGATTTCCAGAATAGATAAAGAATTAAAAATTCTAGATATCAAAATACCAAATAATCCCATTAAAAAAATGGGGTAAAGATCTAAACAGAGAATTCATAACAGAAGAGTCTCAAATGCCTGAAAGACGCTTAAAAAATTGCTCAGCTTGTTTGGTCATCAGGGAAATACAAATCAACACACCTCTTAGATAGCATCTTACACATATCAGAATGGCTAAGATAAAAAACAGTGATGAATGCTTATGTTGGTGAGTATGCAGAGTAAGGGTAACACTCCTCCACTGCTGGTGGGAATGCTAATTTGTACAGCCACTTTAGAAATCAGCATGGTGGCTTTTTAGAACATTGGGAATCAATCTACCTCAAGGCCCAACAATACAGCTGTTGGGGTTATACCCAAAGGATACTCAACCATACCACAAGGACACTTGCTCAACTATGTTTATAGCAGCTTTATTATTAATAGCCAGAAACTTGAAGAAATCTAGATGCCCCTTAACTGAGGAATGAATAGAGAAAATATGGTACATTTATACAATGGAATATTAGTCAACTGTAAAAAAACAATGAAATTGAATTTTCAGGCCAATGGATGGAACTAGAAAAAAATCATACTGAGTGAGATAACCTAGAAACAGAAAGACAAACACAGTGAGTACTCACTCCATAAGTGGATAATAAATTTAAAGCAAAGGAATACCAGGCTACAATCCACAGCCCCAGAAAAGCAAGGAAGCAAGGAGGATCCCAAGATTGCCCTTAGAAGGAGAAATAGAAGAGGTATCCTAGATATACTGGGGGTAAGGGGCAGGAAAATGGAGGAGGTGGGGGATGACAACATGAGGGAATGGGGTGATATAGTTGGGGGAGGAACCGAGAAGGAGAGAAATAAAATAAATATATTGATAGAGGGAGCTGTTAAGGCATTTGGGAGAAACCAGGTGCTAGTGAAATTCCCAGGAATCCGCAATGATGATCCCAGCTAAGACTCCTGCCTATAGTTGAGAGGCCTAAACTGTCCTTTTCCTGTAATCAGATTGGTGAATACCCTAATTGTCATCATAGAACCTACATTCAGTAACTGATGGAACCAGATGCAGAGATCCACATCCAAGCACTAGGGTAATCTCTAAAAGTCCAATCAAAGAAAGGGAGGAAAGATTATATGAGCAAGGGAGGTCAAGATCATGATGGAGAAACCCACAGAGACAGTTGTCTTGAGTTTATGGGAGCTCACAGACTGTAGACCCACAGCTGGGGAGATTCATGGGACTAAAGCAGACCCTCTGAATTTGGGTGACAGTTGTGCAGCTTGGTTTCTAGTGGGGTCCCTTGCTGTGGGAGCAGGAACTATCTGTGGTGCATGAGCAGTCTTTTGGAGCCCATTATCAATGATGGGATGCTTTGGTCAGCCTTGAAGTAATGGGGAGGAGCTTGGTCCTGCCTCAACTTGATGTGTCAAGCTCTGTTGATTTCCAATGGAAAACCTTACCCTTTCTGAGGAGAGGATGGGGATGGAGGTGGGGATGAGGTAGGGGGAGTGGGAGGAGAGAAGGGAAAAGAAACTGTTGTTGGTATGCAAAATAAATAAAAAATTAAAATAAAAAATACAAGGGAATTATCACTTTGCATTGAGAAAACTTATAAATAGATACTTAAGAAAATGATAATGAAGTTGCCCAATTGAAGTGATATTGGGTAATATGGAGGGTAAGGAAGTTGAATTTAGAATTATTCATATGGAACAGACAGTTATCTTCACACACACATTCTTTTTGTTTGGTTTTCTTAATTTTTTTGTTAAATTAATCACACAACAGGTTCTACAATGAACCTGTTTTGCATACACATGCATAGAATACTTTGATGGTGTTCACTGGTAATGTCAAATTGAAGCACATTTCAGAAGCCATAGCTCACTGGCCAAAACTAGGGTGCACATTGTATTTGAATATTACAGGGCATAATAATGACTTTGGTTTTTCACTATAATAAATATCTGTTAATAAATTCAAATTATAATATTTTATGGGATACAGATATGTGAAATTTAAATTTAACTAAAGTAAAATGTTTTATTGGAACATGCCTGTGTTTTCTTATTTATATATTTTCTGTGAATACTTTATTTCTCTGGTGAAACTGAAGTTGTAGAATATTATACAGTCCTCAAACCCCAAACTGTCTACATTTGATTTGCAGGAAACTCTTAGCAAGAAACAAAAATAGAAATGATTGAAGATAGGCAAATAAACTAGCCACTTTCTTATTGTAATCATATTCTTCACCATTCCTAAGGAATCCTTAGGGAATCTAATTTGTACATAATTCTTTGACATACACCACTGAACATAGGCTGGACATTGACATATATAATTAGAAAATAAATCTTGAAATTATAATATAAATACAACATTTCTCCCTTCCTTTCCCTCCCCTAACACAACGCTATAACCCCTCTCTGCTGTGTTCTCTTTCTAATTTATGTTTTTGTTTTTGTTTGTTTTTCAAGACAGTTTCTCTGTGTAGCCTTAGTTGTCCTAAAACTCACTCTGTAGACCAGGCTAGCCTCTAACTCACAAAGATCCGCCTACCAAGTGCTAGGATTAAAGGAGTGCATCACTACAACCAGGCTTGTTTACTAATTGTTATTGCATGCACATATAGACATGCATGTGTATACACACACACACACACACACACACTCCTAAATATAGTCTTCTTGGTCTGCATAATGTTACTTCTATGCATGTTTTTTAGGACAAATTGTGTGGCTTTGGATGACTCTTCCCTGGGGAAGACCACCTCTCCTACTCCTAGCTTCTGGTGTTATTATGGGATACAATCTCACAGTAATTTCCCTGATCTTCTGGTTCTTACAACATTTCCACCCATTCATCCACAATGTTTCCTGCACTTTGGGAGTAGTAGTGTTTCGTATATGTTGGGTATATATCCAAAGGATGGTCAATTGTGCCACAAGGACATGTGCTCAACTATGTTCATAGCAGCATTGTTTGTCATAGCCAGAAACTGGAAACAACCTCAATGTCATGCCCCTCAACCAAAGAATGGATAAGGAAAATGTGGTACATTTACACAATGGGGTACTACACAGCAGAAAAAAATAACATTTTGAATTTATCAGGAAAATGGATGGAGGTAGAAAACATTATTTTGAGTGGGGTAACCCAGGCCTTAAAAGGCAATTATTACATGTACTCACTCATAGGTGATTTTTAAACACAAAGCAAAGAAAACCAGCTTACAAACCACATTCCAAGAGAACTTAGACAACAGTGCAGACCCTAAGAGGAAACATACATAGATCTAATAATCTACATGGGAAGTAGAAAAAGACAATATCTCCTGAGTAAATTGGGAGCATGGGGACTTTGTGGGAGGGCTGAAGTGGGGAGGGGAGAGGCAGGGGCAGGGAGTGGAGGGGAGCAGAGAAAAATGTAGAGCTCTAGTGACATTGTTGGGTCCTGGGAGAGTATCTTCAAGGTTCACAATACATAACCTTCTGTTTCCTAATTTTTATTTACTTAAAGTCCTTTCTTTGTTTCAACATGTATTCTTGATTTCTTTCATCACAATACACAATAGGATCCCTACTGGGCACAATTGAAACTCAACGTAAATAAATTTCCGAGCTTCTCTTGAATCTAAATGTAGATGAAAACCGAAGCAATTCCTCTAAGTAACACCATAATTGTAATAAAAATCAAAAACCTGATATTTGTAAAGAACAATTAAATTTACTAAGAAAAACTACAAGATACTTCGCAAGGCTAAAGAGGGAGGACAAACATTGTAACTCTCTAAGTATGTAGCAATTATATTGCATGATACTGAGCTGTCTTTGGTGTATGAACTGAAATACTACAGGAAAAACAACCCCTTTCTTCCATATCATATGATTCTATATATTTACACTCTCTAAAGTAGGTTTCTAAATTAAGATAAAATAGATGACTTCAGCTAGGCCCATACAGATGCTCATCAGTAATAACAGGTGATTTACTTCCGAGCCTGAGACCCAATGTCATTTGCTACTGAAATTTAATTCTTCAGGATGGCATCATTCTTTAAGAACAAGTTTGGATAGAAAACAATGAAGCAATCTCCCAGAAAATTCTTTCCCTTCCATTTTCTTGGAGAAACTTGCTTAGTATTTACAGAATTGTGTTCATTTGGTCAATATCATTCAGTTCCAAAACCATGTTATGGGATATATTTAAAGCAATCACTCAAAGGAAATCAAATAAAATATAGTGAAATAGTTCGCTGAAATGTTAGTATCTCTACTTAAGGATGGATGAGACTTTTATTATGTATACTAATGGTTAATGATTCAAATTGTGTATGACTCCATTCATTTTAAAAACAGCCATGCGATGGTGCTGCATACCATACCTTTAATCCCAGCACTTGGTAGGCATAATATGCCATTTTGTGAAACTGAAAAGATTAAACTAAAAAGATAAAGGACTAACAATAAGGTTGGAAATGATTAGACATCATCTGTTGTTTGACATTCAGTATTTTCCACATTTTGATAAAACTAGTTTAGCTATTCACTGAGACTAAATAGAAATTTATTAAATGATTTAGATTGATCACATTATTACTTAGTTTTTGGAAAAATTTGCTATAATTTGAACAGTTGTAGAAGAAGTAATGATTAGGAAACCATTATGTTTTTAAAATTGTAAAATGTTTTCTAGATGCTTTTTGTTTAAAGAATTTCACAACTTACAATGAAAATAAACAAGAAGTAGACATGAAATACCATACAGCATTTGCATGCTGATTTTTGGTATAAATCATTTGTTAAACTAGCTACTGCCTTTTATAGCACATTTTTGATGCTGACCAGTTTGACAATCACAAACTTATTTAAACTTATTTAGTTACTCTTTATAAACTGTATGTGTGTATATGGGAGAGAATATGAGTGTGTGTATGTTTATGTGTGTACATGCTTATTCACATATGTCTGAAGGCCAGAGATCAACTTTGAGTGATCTTAAGTAGCTACCCAACTTTTTCTTTAAACAGCGTTGGAGTCTCTAACTATTTCATAGTGGCTGGCTGGTCAGTAATGCTTGTCTTGGTCTCCCTAGTATTGGGATAAAAATGTGCCATCCCTACCACTGCCTTCTCTTTTTCACATGGGCTTTGAGAATTGAACTAAGACCCTCATGCTTATAAGACAAACAAATTAACTCCCGAGGTATCTACTGAGACACATTTTGATTGAGTAAACAAAAATATTATAGATACACTTACAAACCAGATATTGTTTATTTACTAAAGGAGCCATTCTTATTTCACTGTATGTTATTTCATGGTCCACTGGGACATACATTCTGAAAACTGCATTTCCAAGATTCGAACACCTGCAGGATTTTAGTGAGATCTTGCCAATGAGAGATGATGTACAACAGATCTAAATATCACTAGATAGCGAGCACAATATTATCTCTGACACTGGCATCTAGGAACATGGGAATTGGTGGATGGTAAATTTTCTAAAATCTATACCTCAGAATTTTGTTCTATAAGTCTTGAATAGTTGCATTAGCTCCCAATTCTTCATATTAATCCTCTTTTTGCTAGACTGACCTAGAGGAGTTGCTATTCCTTGACTAAAGCTGCTCCCTTGATCTAAAGAGGGATATCAAAAGGAAATGTAAGTGTTAACCACAGCTTTTGCCATAGTCCTGAGAACACTGATTTCTAATCTGGCCTGAGCTTGGACACTCTGAAAATATTCTCTGATTCTGAAACAATCAGGTTCAGTGATTAGACACCTGTGAAATCTCTGTTTGTCATCTTCCCTGTTGTCAAGATCAATCCAACATATTTTTGCATTGTAAATTGTAGAAATTTTCAACTTACAAAATGTATCATCACAAACACTGTAAAAACTAGACAAGATGCCAGACCCCCATCAAATGAATGGGATTGTAGACATGATGATAAGTTAGGCAAAAGTCAAGTTTAACAGTCTAACTCATTGCCAAAAGTCGCATTTCTTCCTATAATGAAAGATGTTGATGGTTATGCTAACTGACAACTCCTTGCTATTATTTCATTTCTAGGATTTGATTATGTGTATCCCTTCATACCTTAAGGATTGCCAAACACTTTTAGAGGCTGCCAATGCTGCTGGATATAAGCCCTTACAACTTAGGGAATTTCCTGAAATTTTTTCTTAATATATCTAAGGAAACAGGTCAAATCCATCATTTTCTGACTGCAGACATATTTTATAAAGAAAATTTGCATGAAGAAGAGTAAAACATCTTAAACTTCAATTGTAAAATATAAACAGCATATAAGTAACTTAGCAATAATCTTTAAACCAATGTAGACTATAAGCCATACTTCCTAATTTATAGAGTTCATGCCCGACATCATACCAAATATGTTAGAATCCACTCATATCCCAGACTTAAAATAAGTTTTAACATAGTAAATATAAAGAAATTTTATATATTCTAAAATTCCATATATTTACATAATTTATTATTAAATACAATTTCACAGCAATCATATTGCATATTTGAGACATTTGGAAAAATGAAAGAAGACAATTTTAGTCTTCAAATGTGAAGAAGTTTTCAGACTGCCAAAGTTAATAGTTAATAAACTTGCTGTCATATCTGCTTTGCACACAATAATATGAAAATTTTGACTCTGAAACTCCTCTTTCCATATTCAAAAGCACTAATCTTTCATTTTTTCATATCTCAGACATTTCAGAAACCTTTGAGAAATTGCTTGATACAAGACAAAGACCATCAATAAACAATTTGCAGCTTGGACTGAGAGAATGAATTTATATGACCATCTAACGACTGACAAGATTTCATTCTCCTAATCTGAGCTACTAGAAGGGAAAGAGGAAAAAAAAATTGATTTATCTGTCCATCTCTTTGAAATTCATTTAGAAGGCATACCCTGGGATATTGTTCTGCAAATCCCTCCACTCATCTGTCCCATGAGACAGAGGTCCTCTGCTTCATCCCTGGCTACCATCCAACACTTTAACAAATGGTCCCATTGTACCAGGCTTCCAATGATCCTGCAGACATTTTCTATTAAATCATTCTGCTTCTGAGAAGGCAAATGTTTTGAACATTGTCTTTTAGGGTAAGACAAATTGGTTTCATCCACTAATGATCATCACCTTTGATGGCTAAATGTATATCTTCTTCAGGGAAAATGTTATTTTCTTCTTCATTTATTTATCACAATGGTACAGAAACACCTAAAAGGCTTCTGTCACCTTAAGTGTGGGGATTTTCATTTCAAATGTTTTCTCTTGATATTGTTCTATGTGCAGCATATACATTCTAATTCAATAATTAAATTATAGAAGATCTATTAAGCATGAACTCGCTGATTTTTTCTTATCTGTAAGAGAAGCAACATTAAATTTTAAGTAACCTTTTTCTAATCCTTTCTTAGAAATTTAAACCCACCGGTATCACACACTATCCTTGTTTATAAAACATTATGACAATGCAATGCATCTAAGCTCATCATTTTAAAGCGACTAGGGGCTGCAATTAAAGTATTAATTTTAATTTGCTTTTTCCCATTTTTCTAACATAAAATGAATTCTGTCGACCCTACAAGACCTACAAGACTACAAAATCCTGCAGTTTGACAGAGTGTATTCATTTTAGAGTGTTTTCCTTGTTCAACTTCATTTGATGAGACACAAGAAATTTCAATAGTTTAAATCAAACAAAAGGCTACTATTTAATATGCCAAAGAGTTCTAATGGCTTAATGTGCCGTTCAAAAGATAGCAGTGCCATACTTCCAGATTATATGTGAGAAATAAATAGATTTTATTATGTCTATTTTTAAATAATTACTATTTAATGAAGGCAATGTGGGTTACATAGAAGGCAATTATCAAGAGGCCTACTCCATCAAAAAATAATATAATGGCATAAAAAGCCAATCATGTTTATGATGAGGGCCATTGGCTTTGCAGGTAAATATCAACTCTCAAATTATTTTGTTACATACATTTGTTTTAAATATATATTTATTTAAACATATAAATATATATTTAAATATGTATCATGTGTATTCAAGTAGTTGCATATCATAAAAAACAAACAAGTTGGCCATATATATATATACATATATATGTATATATATGCACAAAATTAAATGGAAAGATGCAAAGAAGCAATGTCTAATAAGTTTCATGGAAAAATATTTCAAGTCTTAAACTAAAATAAGTGATCACTCATGGATAAGGGCATGAGAAAATGTTTATAAATATTGAAAAGTATACAATATGTTTTATTATGGTAAATTTCTGAGGAAAATATTTTTTTCTAATTTACTGAACTATTTTGAATGAAAATGCCATTATTGTCAAATATATTAAAACAATAGAACCCTGAAGGTGCTTTGAACTAAACCAAAAAGGGAAAAAAAATCAGTAAAAAAGTAAAGACTTGTCTCAGAGACAAAGAAGAGAAATTCAAAAATTAATTTCAGGGACAGAGAGTTATTTTACCAGGTAAAGCTGTGTGGTTTTCAAACATTTAAAATGTTTCCTTTTAACCTTTGCTCTTGTGATCTACTGAATTTCCCTGGTATCTGTTATCTCACCATTTTATTTCTAATTTGTTAATTTTGACCTTCACTTCCTGCCTTTTAGTTAATTTGGCAAAGGGTTTGTCAATCTTAATGAGTTTCTCAGAAAACCAATTCTTTGTTTCATTGATCTTTTGTGGGTTTCTTTTTATATTGTTGTTGTTTCTTTGTTTCTATTTTTATTAATTTTGGGAAAGAATTTGAGTATTTCTTGCTGTCCCCTCCTTTTGGGTGTTTGACACAGCCATATTTGATGGGAACACTAAAAGTCATAAAGCCAGCACAGCTGTGTGACAAAGACAAGCAAAGCTGAGCTCACTATGGCTACCATGCAACTTTTGGCTTTCACCTCCATGTGTTCCATACTTTGGGAGCTTTTAATATTTGTACAATTTTGGGATATTGAGTTGATGGAAACTTTCTTATTTATGCCTTCTCACAGGAGTACTGCTTCTAGATTTCCCCAGGAATGTACTGAACATACTACCCCTCCTGCTTTTAGGGGAGATATCTTTATCTACTTGAAGGTCTTTCTTAAGCCTTGGAGATTGTGGCACACAAAAAGGCTATGAGATATTCTTGAAACATCTGCATGTGCAAGTTCTCAGGAACAAGATAATCAAAGCAAAGTAAACTTAAAAGATCAACAAGGTTTGGCAAGAAGTTTGGCCTCAGATATTATTACTAGCATCTTCCTACTATACACACAAGTGAGTACATAGCATATACAGCAACAAAATTAGATTAGCTAAAGTTACCTCTGCCTATGCAGAGACTTCTATTGAAAGACAAAAACTGATATAAATACACGATAAATGAATGAAGTGTCAGGACCTCCATTTCTTAGAAAATTTAACTCATGCAGAGTCATTGTGGTGTCTTATGACCAAGGAATAAATAATATTAAGATTAGATATAGAAATAAATTCTATAAATACATAAAATATAGACATTGTATTGTGCCAGAAATTTGTTTTATTTTTTTTTTAAATTAAATCACTGTTTGGCCTATTAGCTCTAACTTCTTTTTTTTAAGTTCTCTTTTTATTTTTTTTTTATTTTTCCTTTCAAAAATTTACACTTCCTCCCCTCCTCCCATTCCCCTCCCTCTCCCCCACTCACCCTCCTCCCTCCCTCCTACATTCAGGCCTAGGAAGCTGTGCATTCAAATAAACCACAGTCCCAAAAAGCCAGTACAAGCAGTAGAAACAAGTCCCAGTGCCTTTATCAATGGCTTCTTAGTAAGCCCCATTGTCAGCCACAATCAGAGAGTCCAGTTTGATCACATGCTCGTTCAGTCCTGGTCCAGCTGGATTTTGTAAGCTCCCATTAGAAAAGGCACACTGCCTCAGTGGGTGGACAAACCCCTTGCAGTCCTGACTTCCTTTCTCGTCTTCTCCCTCCTTCTGACTTTCAACTGGACCTTGGGAGCTCAGTCCGTTCCTCTGATAAGGATCTCTGTCTCTATCTCCATCCATCCTGGACGAAGATTCTATGGTGATATTCGAGATAGTCATCAGTGTGATTTCTGGCAAGGACAGTTCAGGCACTCTCTCCTCTGCTGCCCAAGGACCTAGCTGGGGACAACCCTGTGGACACCTGGGATCCCCTCTAGAGCCAAGTCTCTTGCCAACCCTAAAATGGCTCCCTTAATGTAGATATCTTCTTCCTTGCTCCTATAGTGGCACTTCCTCCATCTCCACCCTCCCAGTCTCCCAAGCTCTCCCTAGTCTTTCCTTTCTCCCTTCCCTCTCCCCTACCTCCACCCTACACCCACCCCCATGCTCCCAACATTTGCCCGGCAATCTTGTTTGCTTCCAATTTCCAGGAGGATCTATATATGTTTTTCTTGGGTTCACCTTGATATTGGGCTGCTCTAGGCTTGTGAACTATAGGCTTAATGTCCTTTGTTTATGGCTAGAGTCCACTAATGAGTGAGTACATACCATATTCATCTTTTTGTGTCTGAGTTATCTTATTCAGGATAGTGTTTTCTATTTCCATCCATTTGCATGCAAAATTCAAGATGTCATTGTTCTCTACTCTAATGTGTATATGTGCCACACTTTCTTTATCCATCCTTCCATTGAGGGACATTTAGGTTGTTTCCAGGTTCTGGCTATTACAAATAATGCTGCTATGAACATAGTTGAACAAATGCTTTTGTGGTGTGATTGGGCATCTCGGGTATATGCTCAAGAGTGGAATTGCTGGATTCTGAGATAGGCTGATTCCCAATTTCCTGAGAAACTGCCACACTGATTTCCAAAGTGGTTGCACAACTTTGCATTCCCACTGGCAATGGATGAGTGTTCCCCTTACTCCACATCCTCTACAGCATAAGCTATCATTGGTGTTTTTGATTTTAGCCATTCTGACAGGTGTAAGATAATATCACAAAGTTGTTTTGATTTACAATTCGCTAAGGAGGTTGAACATGACCTTAAGTGTCTTTTGGCCATTTGAACTTCCTTGTTGAAAATTCTCTGTTCAGTCCAGTACCCCATTTTTTAATTAGGTTGTTAACTCTGTTTTTTGGTTTGTTTGTTTTTTTGGTTGTAGAGTTTGTGTGTTTCCCTTCTTTGAGTTATGCTTGTGGAGGGTTGTTAGATGTCTGAGTTATTGTGGGTGTTGTTGGGTTTCTTTGGTTGTGATTTTCCTTCTATTACTGGGTTTATGACTACATATTGTTTAAATTTGTTTTTGTCCTGGAATATCTTGTTTTCTCCATTGATGGTGAAAGCATGCTTGGCTTGGTATAGTAGTCTGGGCTTGCATCCATGGTCTCTTAGTTTCTGCAGCACATATATCCAAGACCTTCTGGCTTTCATGGTTTCCATGGAGAAGTCAGGTGTGATTCTGATAGGTTTACCTTTATATGTTACTTGACCTTTTTCCTTTGCAGATCTTAATATTCTTTCTTTATTCTATATGTTTTGTGTTTTGATTATTATATGGCATGGGATTTTTTTTATCTACTCTACTCAGTGTTCTGTATGCTTCTTGTGCCTTCATAGGACTATCCTTCTTTAGGTTGGGAAAGTTTTCTGCTATAATTTTATTGAATATACTTTCTTGGCCTTTGGGCTGTAATTCTTCTCCTTCTTCTACCCTATTATTCTAAGGTTTGGTATTTTTATGGTGTCCCAGATTTCCTTGATTTTTTTTGATAAGAATTTGTTGGATTTGCTGTTTTCTTTGATCAATGTATTTATGTCCTCTATAGTATCTTCAGCATCTGAGATTCTTTCTTCTATCTCTTGTATTCTGTTGGTTAAACTTGTCTCTGTAGTTTCTGTTCGTTTACCCATATTTTCCATATCCTGCCATCTCTGGGTTTGTGTTTTCTTCATTGCCTCCATTTTAGTTTTCAAGTCTTGAACTGTTTCCCTAACCTGCTTGACTGCTTTTTCTTGGTTTTCTTGGGTATCTTTGAGGGATTTATTCATTTCTTCTAACTTTTTGTTAGTCTTCTTATCCATTTCTTTAAAGGAGTTTTTCACATCCTGTTTAATGGTCTCTAACATTTTCATAATGTTACATCTAAAGTTTATTTCTTCTACTTCTTCTGGATTAGGATGTTCAAGTCTTCCTGTTGAATATTCGCTGGATTCTGGTGTTCTCATGTTGCTTTTCAGATTGTTAGAGGAATTCCTGTATTGATTCCTTCCCATCTCTTCCTTCAAATGCTGTTACAAGAGTCTTGGCAGCTTGATCCAATCTTTGCTGTGGCTACTTGTGTACTTGGGGGTTTTTCTTGGTCTGCTCTCTCTTAGGTCTTCCCAGCACTGCAGTTGTCTCTCAGATCCTCTTCCCCCTGAAGTAGGTCCTCTGTATGTAACATGAAACTCCTGCAGCAGTTGCACTCACTACTTTGTCCCCAGACCCTCAGCCAGGAAGCAGGCTGAGTTGGGTTATCCTATGACACTCAGATGGCAAGGAGTGCCTGGGGGCAAGCTGGGATGGGATAAGAAGGGAAAGGCAGTAGCTGGGGAAAGAAGCCCCCATTGAATGGCCAGAAAATTTAGGGGTTTGTAGGGTGAATGTGCTCCCTTTCGGGGTCGGGAACACACTCACCTCTCCACATTGCTCTTCTGGTACCACTGCAGCAACTTTGGCTTGAGAATTTTCTTGGACACTCTGACCATTAAGAGTTAATAATATGCTGCTTGGGACATGGCACCTGCACAGGCTAGTTTGGAGATTTTATTTCTCTCTATCATCCTTGAAGCCATAAGAGTTACTAGCCTGAGAAACAGGCTGCCATAAGATTCTAGATTCTTAAAATTGGGATATGGGGCTGGTTAGTAAAAAGGATTATGAAAGGTATTTCTGTTTATCAATGATGACTAAACTTGTGGGGAAATGATTGTAAAAGATAACTCTGTTCTGTCATAGTTTATCAATGATGACTAAACTTATGACCCCAGATGTGCAAGAGAAAAAGTTAAACAAAAGTATGGAAACAAAAATGCTATCTATGTTTTAGAACAACATGAATCTATCCTTGCTAACTGAATTCTGTGTAAATAAAGAAGCACCCTGACAGTTAAGTAGTCATGGCTGCAAGGTCATCCTGATTGCCCTGCCTGGCTCTTCTCTCCCTTCTTTTATTCTTTGCCTCCTCTCTAGAATTTGTCAACCACCACGCCAGGCTCCTGGCAGGTATTATTTCTTCTTCTTTTTCTTCTAGAACTTTCATGTATGCTATTAAGTAACTAGTATGATATTTCTTCATTTTTTATGTAGACAATGCTATGAACTTGCTTCTTGGAACCACCTATATTATGTCACATAAGTTTGGATATATTGTGTCTCCTTTTCGTTTGATTCTAAATGTTTGCATTTTCTTATTTAATTTCTGTCTTAACAAATTTTTTATTCAATAGTGAGTTGTTCAATTTCCATGAGTTTGTAAGTTTTCTGTTGTCAAATTACAGCTTTAATGTTTGGTGGTCATTTAGGATGCATTGGGTTATTTTAATTTTCTTGTATCTGTTATGACTTACTTGGTGACCAAGTATGTGGTCAGCTTTGGAGAAAGTTTTATGAGATGCTGAGAAGAAGGTATATTCTTTTTGTTTGGCTGAACTGTTCTACAAATATCTGTTAGATCCACTTAACTTATGATGTCCTTTTGCTCCAGAATTTTCTTGTTTAGCATTTTTTTTAGATGATGTGTCTATTGGTGACACTTGAATATTGACATTTCCCACTATCAGTTTGTGAGGCCCAATATGTGAATTTAGTTGTAAGAGTGCTTCTTTCATGAGTGTGGGTACCCTTGTGTTTGGTGAATAGATGATAAGAAATGCAATATCCTCTTCTTGAAATTTTCCTTTGATGATTATGTAGTGTCCTTTCTTATCTCTCCTGATTAGTTGTATTTGAAGTCTATTTTATCAGATATTAAAATAGCTTTATCATCTTCCTTCTTGGATCCATTTTCTTAGAAGAGAATATCTTTTTCCATCCTTCTAGGCTGCGGTAATGTTTATCCTTGATGTTAAAGGTCTGTTTTTTGTATGAATCAAAAGATGATACTGATTTCAAATCCAGTTTGTTAATACGTGCCTTGTTACTGGAGAGTCAAGACCATTGATGTAGAGAACTATAAATTAGCAGTCTTGTTGTTTCATATTATTTGGGTATGGTGGTATTAGATTTCTTTCCTCCTCTTTTGATTTTCTGGTCTGAAATTAATTATTCATTGTATTTTTGGGGGTGCAGCTAACCTCTTCCTTCTAACACCTTCTGTAGAGCTGCATTTGTAGATCGACACTGCTTAAATTGTGTTTCATCATTGAATGTGTTTTATTTCTTCATCTAGTGTGACTGAAAGTTTTGCTGGATATGGTAGTCTAGGTTGACATTTGTGGTCCTAGAGGATTTCTGAAACATCTGTCCATGTCCTTTTGACCTTTAGAGACTACATTGAAAAATCAGGTGTTATTTTCATAGCTATCTCTTTATATGTTATTTGTTTTTTTCCCCTTCCAGGTTTTCAATATTCTTTCTTTATTCTATGGGTTTAGTGTTTTGATTATCATGTGCCAAGGGAAATTTCTACAGTCTATTTGATGTTCTTTATGCTTCTTGTAATTTTTAAAATACTACCTCCATTAGGTAGGGAAATTTTCTTCTATGATTTTCTTGAAAATTATTTTCATACCTTTGACCTGGGTTTCTTTTCCTTCCTATATTCCTATTATTTATATATTTGGTCTTTTCATAGTGTCTCAGAATTCCTGGGTGTTTTGTGCCTTGAACATTTTATATTTAACATTTTTAATAGAAGTATTCATTTCTTTTTATCTCTTCTTTAATGTCTCAGATTCTCTCTTGCATCTCTTATATTTTGTTTCTAACACTTACCTCAATGGTTTCTGTTTGAGTTCCTAAAATTTTTCCTTTCCTATTTTCCCTCAGTTTAAGATTTCTTTTTTTCCAATTTTATGCCTTGAACTGTTTCTCCATTTCGTTACACTATTTGTGTTTTCATTAATGGATTTATTTATATCCTCCTTAAATGCCTTGAACATATTCATAATAGCTATTTTGAAGTTCTTGTCTTGTGATTCAGCTATATTACATGTCTCAGGGTCTAATGTAGTAGTGTTGCTGGGCTCTATTGAAGATATATTTCCCTAACAGTTATTGATTGTTTGGGGGGTCTTGTTTGCTTGTTTTGTTCACATCTAGGTATTTGGGGTTGGAATGAGTATAATTCTAGGTGATTACATTTGATTTTTCTTTTTGTCAGGTGGATGTTCCATTTCTTGGTTTCTGTTGTCTTCTGTGGCCCTTTGGATTCTGAAGTGTCTGTGAGTTGCTGATAAGAATAACTACTGATATTTTTCCAGGTGTGGGCAGTAGGAATCGTAGGTAGATTTTGTTTTTAGCATTGGATTGTGAATGATATAGAAGAGGGATGCTGAGAGGATCCACAAAAGGGAGGAAATATGGGTGTGCTACCAGGATTGGTATAGACCACCTCTTGGTAGCAAGCAGTCTGCTACAGAGCTAGAAACAAGACTTGGGGACTAGACATGGAGGCTAGAAGGAAGAGTGAATATTTCCTACATGGTTTATTGCCTATGAGTTTCCAGGGAGCCTCAGAGAGAGTTTAAGTCTGAGACAGAGGATGTGGTGATGAAGAAAGGCTGTAAGAGAAGATTTGTGTGATCTTAAGGGGTATGGGAGCATAGAAGAAGGTGGGGCCATAGTAGGTGGTCTGTTAAAGAGCTGGAGATAAAACTGCAGAATTGGAGTTTTAGGAGGTAGAGTAGTTTTCACTTACATGACTCTCTGGCCAGGGCCACAACATATTTTTAATACTTGAATATTTGAACACTTAAAAATATTCTTTGAAATGCACTCTCCCTCCTTTATCTTTTTATTAATTCCCCAGAGCAGTATAATTCACTAAATATATTCTATGGTGCTTTAGAAAGTATAGAGACACATCAAAATTTTATTATAACTGAGAAGCATTTGGAAGACATTTTACAGATAACTATTTTTGCAGAGATTATATCTTCGAAAAGACATCATACAAAAATGATCCATAGCAATCATATTCTTGCCTAATTACAAAAAGTCATATAATATCAGTACTAAAACTAATTGAAGTACAATTTTGTCAATAATCTTTCTGTATTTCATTAAAAAGCATTCTTTCATTTTCTGTATATGTTTATCTTATATGAATTTCCCTCATTGACACTCCAATACCAAAGGCATTAATGAGTTGCTTGCTTATCATCTGATGTCTTTCCCAATGAATGATGAGAAACATTGTCTTTGAAGAAAGAAATTGAAGAAGATACCAGAAAATGGAAAGATCTTCCATGCTCTTGGATAGGTAGGATCAACATAATAAAAATGGCAATTTTACAAAAAAAATCAATATATAGATTCAATGCAATCCCCATCAAAATTCCAACACAATTCTTCATAGACTTTGAAAAAACAATGATCAGCCTCATA
Source organism: Alexandromys fortis (assembly GCF_014885135.2). NCBI lineage: Eukaryota > Metazoa > Chordata > Mammalia > Rodentia > Cricetidae > Alexandromys > Alexandromys fortis. Next base: position 4,064,383 of record NW_026068029.1, on the reverse strand, counting down.
TGTAAAAACAAAAAATTCAGGATAGCAAAGCAATCTGTACAATAAAGGAACTTCCAAAGGCATCACCATCCCTGACATCAAGCTCTATTATAGAACTACACTAATGAAAACTGCTTGGTATTTGCATAAAACCACACAGGATGATCAATGGAATATAGTTGAAGACCCAGATATTAATCCACATACCTCTGAACACCTGTTTTTTGACAAAGAAGCTTAAATTATATGATGAATATAAAAGAAAGCATCTTCAACAAATGGTGATGAAATAACTGAATGTCAGCATGTAGAAGAATGCAAATAGATCCATATCATTCCCATGCACAAAACTCAGTCCAAATGGATTAAAGACCTCTATATAAATCCTACCAAACTGAACCTGATAGAAGAGAAAGTGTGAAGTAGACTTCAATGCATGGGCACACGAGACTACTTCCTAAATATAACATCAGCAGTACAGACACTAGTAGCAACAATAAATAAATGGGAAGTCCTGAAACTGAGAAACTTCTGTAAAACATAGGACACAGTCAATAAGATAAAAATGTAGCCTGATGAATAGGAAAAGATCTTCACCAACCCCAAATCAGACAGAGGACTGATCTTCAAAATATATAAACAACTCAAGAAATTAGCCATCAAAATACCAAACAATCCAATTAAAAATGAGATACAGACCACCTGTGTCTTATCAGATCACCATGGATTAAAGATAGAATTCAACAACAATGCTACCCCCAGAAAGCCTACAAACTCATGGAAACTGAACAGTCAACTACTGAACCATACCTGGATTAAGGAAGAAATAAAGAAAGAAATTAAAGTCTTCCTTGAATTCAATGAAAATAAAGAAACAACATACTCAAACTTATGGGACACTATGAAAGCAGTCCT